>NC_056725.1:1255558027-1255778027 GCF_019279795.1 Protopterus annectens
GAGTTCAGAGTCTACATGGGGCAATATAGCACAATAATGTCCTTCATGAAACAGGGACCGAAGCTGCTGGTGGAAAGATAAACTAACACTAGATTCCTGTAGATAATCTCATAGCCAATAGGAGGCCATGAAGGCTGTGTAGACAAAGCATAATATGCCGGTAACAAATATAGTAAATAGCCTAGCTAGAGAGTTCTTCAGTATCTGTAAACAATCCAGCTGTTAGGCAGTCCCAGATCAGGGGCACTGCAGTAATCCAGTCTGGAATAGACCAGGGCATGAACAACACTGAGAGATCAGCTTGAGGTATTAGGTATTTAATCCTGGAAATGCTTTACAGATAGAAGCAAGAGGACTTTAGTATAGATAACATCTGGTCTCGATATGTTAGCTATGAGTTGACAATAATACCAAGATTCTCCACATGACTAACAAATTCAAGCTTGTTACCACCATGCACAATATGGTTGGCTAGTGGTATGTTGGAATACTCTCTCAAGGTAGCATGCACTGCCAAGGCCTCCATCTTTGTGATGTTCAGTTGTAATCAAATTATGGTTAGCCACGAATATGTGGCTTCAAGACCATCATACAAGGAATAGCTACTCACAATATCATCTTGTGGGAAGGAAACATATATGCCAGTGTCACCAGCATAGCCATGGTATGCTAGACCCCTTCACCTTAGAAGTTCTTCTATAGGAAGTATATAGACATTTGACTAGAGATGTAAAGAATCTATTAGAATCATCACATCTGGTTACAGGAGCTGTTGTTAGCTGAACATTATCTGCTAAAAAGGTAGTAGTCAAAGTAAATGAATAAATGGAAACTAGCACTAAAGGCAGCTGAAGAGGGCACTTGTGATGATATAGCATTTAAAGGTTGTTATGCAAGCTCTTTCTTCATTTAGTATTCATTTATTAGTTTGCTTTATCTGTGTCTTATTGCCTGATGGTATGTTTGGTTAATATTTCTGTATAGCTACATTCATATAAATACAATTTTAATAATAATTAAAATCAAATTTTGTAATCGAGTGTACTTTAACTGCTGTGTATATTTATATTTCCATTACTATTACACTATACTGCCCACTTGAATATATTTTCAGCCAGCATGCTAGGAGACTTTCTTCTTTCTGTTAGTATTTAATAAATTATTAAGAAGAAAACATTACATGGAATTTTCTTGAGAAGATGTCAATATGTTCATTTTATTCTTGTCTGTCAATTGTTTTGTAAAGCTGCAAGACAGTTCATCATTGTCGATATAGTGAAGTTGATTGTGTGAAGCCTAAAGGGTTTTGGAGTAAAGTCTTCCCCTCATCCTTTTGCTGGGACTGCATCTCCTCCCCACATAACTAACATAACTAAATCAGAGGTCACTGAGGCTAAAGATGACATAAAATGTTCCATGTTCAGTCATCCAGATTTGACCAAATGAGATTTGATGACCTGAGTATCAGCAGGCAACACAGCATCCAATCTGTAGAAATAGATTCTTGTTGGAAATTAGTATCTGGACTTTAGTTAAAAATTGAACCATTTTCCATAGATTTTGTCTTGTATCTGACCATTGATGAAAAAGAAAGTAAATAAGTAAGGTTAAAAGGTATGTCTATTTTGGCCAGAAATTTAAAAGAAAAAAAATGTTAATTTGTCCTTGATGGATGCCAAGACATTTTTAGCAGTACTGTCAAATGACATAGGTACAGAGTCTTAAGCAGTTATTTCTTTCTAGCTCTTTCTTCTAAGACATTTTAGCTTTGGCTGAGGCAAGTTATCCATATGCTTAGAAACTGGTACATGTTTTTAGTAAGGAGAAGAGGGTTCAGAACCCCCTAGTCTGTGTAGATACTGACAAATGAGTGTAGCACTACAGGAACTCCTAGTGGGTACTGGAGGTCACATGACACTGTACTGCATGCATAAAGGTGTGACAGTACAGATGGTTAAAACTTGTCATAACTCTGATCTAAAGAAAGGCATTCCTTTTTTGGAAAGAAGGTATGTGTATATGGGGATGTGGTCTACAGTGGGGTATTCGTACTGTTTTCTCACATGACAGTCCATCAGCTGACAACTTCAGCTTGTGAGATCAATGCAGAGTAAATGAGAAATAATAATAATGACTAGAACATGTTCTTATCCAAATGTATTACTCACGGAAATGTCAGACTTTATGAAACCACATTACCTTGAGAAGCAGGAAAGCAGAAAGAGGCTGGGCAGTAGCTGGAGAGGGTAAAAAGAGGAAAGCAGTAGAGTACAGCATATGTTAGTGCTGTGCAAGGATTGGGAAACATCTGAACAGTATCTTTACAGACATGATATGTTGTGTGCTGCCAGAGAATTTGTACTGAACTCTTGTGTACAAATCTGAAAGTCTATATTTTAGTCCAGAAAAAGCCATCAAGCACCTCACCAACTCAGTGTATGCCATGTTCATTCACGCAAATGGTGCCACCTCCCAGATGAAATTATTTACTTTAGATTCATTAATATAGATATAGATGTAAGTACAGATATAGATATCAGTGAGTTCTGAATGTAGTCTAGAACAGAGGAAGCACATTAAAAACAGCTGTCAGTTATAAGCATATAAGTACACCTTGGGAACTGGAAATAGTATCTTTAATGTGACAATATTAGGAGTGTTCCAAAGAGTTATTGCAGAAGGCTCACTGCTAGATAGAAAGAGCAAGGGACATAGACCTTGTGCCCTTGTTTGAAGCCATAAGATATATGAAAGGCCTGTGATATTTTAGCACTGGGGAATACAAGCACAGATGGAATCATGGGCAGAAATCCTGCTGACCTTTGGGAAGTTGACGTTATGGCAAAAGAGAAAGGACATATTCCAAAAGGACCATTTTATGGAATCAAATGTATTTTCAAAAATCTTGGAAGAGGGCTCTGGCTTTTTAGGACCAATGATTATATAATCCCCTTGAATGTGGATGTGGTCAGTACTGTTTTTGTTTTTCATTAAACCCAATAAAATGATTCAGATTAGATAGAGGAAGAAAGTATTCAAACTTTTGGCCAGAATTTTGGTGAAGAGTTCGAACTATGTGTTAGCTAAAGAAACAGGTACATAACTGAGCACAAATGATACACACTTACTCAGTTTAAAGAGTACTATCACAAGTTCCTCATTCAGTGGATGGGGCAGACCACTGTTGGTAAACACTTAAACAGTGGCTAAATAAGCGGGTCAATTTATTTCGACAACCATTTTTTAAATTTGGTGAGAAGACCAACCAATCTCCAAGTAATACAGCTACCAAAAGCCATCATTCATATGGAACATAGAAGTAAACAAATAATGAGAAATGTCAGTCAGACAGATCATAATTTAAAAAACTCAGTTTAGGGCCACATGTACAAGTTATACAGGAAGCGTACACCTTTTGGGGAAAATAACGGGAAAGTACATGTTAATAACTATGTTAATAACTATGTACACTTAAGGTGCAATTATACAAGCAATACCTGGTAGAAATAGCTAACACAAATTGCTCTTGCCGCACCCAGTGAAACAATTACGCACACACACACACACACACACACACACACACACACACACACACACACACACACACACACACACACACACACACACACACACACACACACACACACACACACACACACACACACACACACACACACACACACACAGGAACTTGGTAGAACAGATGCTCCAGTTAACTGCTCATCATTGTAGATTATCAATGTATTTATACAACAATGGATAAATTAAGGTATTATTACCAGGAGAGTGGAAAGCTTTAAAATTACTGATGAACCAGAACACAAGCCAATTGGACAGACTACCATAGATACTCATAAGGCATTTGTTGGGCTGCTCACAGGTGAATGTATACAGGCCTATTTGGATACATTCAGCAGACCAAATAGGTTTCTGACAAAAGAATTTAACTTAACCCTAAGATTTTTCATATGTAGTTATATTCATTGTGTTTGGGTCAAGAGGTTTATTGCCCATTCACACACACACACACACACACACACACACACACACACACACACACACACACACACACACACACACACACACACACACACACACACACACACACAGGGATTGTGTGCTTTGTTTATTGTTGATGAAAGAATATTATCAATAAACCAATATTTTCTGTACAAAGATCAGTACAAGATAAGTTTTAAATAGAATGCTCTTGCTTGCAAACAAAATAGCGGATAAGCTGACATTAATTTAGATTGAAGATTCATCTTGATACCATGCAGTTTATTAGGTAAGATTGTGGTAAGTAATGGTGGTAGAGTCACGTGAGATTAAAAATGCTGCAATTCATGCAGACACTCTACTATACAGAGGCAAAAAGTATTCATGCCTTGAGTTCAAACATGAATCTTAGATGTTTGTTTTGAGTTATTGGTGAGGGTACAGGAGATGAAGATGTGGTAGTTCTGGACCTTTTTCCTACCTCTTCTCATTTAGGCATTTCCAATACAGTGAACTGATGTGCCAGGAAATAGTGAAGAAAAAAGAAACTAATTAGTGAAGTGAGGACTTATAGAGAAGATGAGAAATGAGGTAATGGAGGTATCTTGATAGTTAAAGAAAATTTGTACAAATCAGATGGCCAACTTTAAATAGAACAGAATCGAGTGCAGAGAAAGGTGCACATGGCGAAGGCAGTGAGTGTGGCTTCCACTTAGAAGTATAACAGATAGATCACCTATGCCTTGGGATTGACTGGATGCCAGCAGAAATGTGGAAGATCTCAACCATCTCAGAGAAAGAGTGGGTCTGAAGCCATTGTATATAAAGCAAAGGCCAGAAACGACATAGATGCACTATGACCTAAAGTGAAATGGAGTGATTGTGAAGTACACTAAGTATAAGTCAGTACTGACAATGTTCACTAAATTCTGCAATGAAATGTATCATTTAAAGATAGATGACTATGCACAGAATACAAAATGAAAAGAAATGTATCTTAGTATTACAGCTTACTTAAAAGCAGACATTCTTAGCTCAATGGAAGTAGTCAGGAGGGTTGTAGCATGCACCCAATGAGTAGAAAAAAATGTCACCTGCCCAGATAAAGTCAGTGTACAGGATGCTCTGAGAGGGTTGACCACTCATTCCTTGTCAAAATCTCTGCACAATGCTATAGTTATACTGAAAGAAACCATCTCCATGCAGACTACTATTGCCCAAGCAAATTGCTGAATATCTACAAGAAGTTTGCCAAATGCTGGCTCATCTTCTTGAGAAGACATTGAGTGATGTGTTCATCTAGTCCAGACTGGCTTTGTAAAGTCAAAGATATCAAGAATAGCTGAGAGGCACAGCTAAAATGAATCACAGTATGTGTAAAGGGAAAAATACTGAGTCGCTATCATGGCTGCCCTGATGCAACTCAGCCTTTAACTTTCTCTGCCGAGACTATGTTTTGGGAGTCTTGTTAGGCTAAGCATTGACTTATATTTGAGTAATATTGTATCATACAGAAAGTTTAATTTGCAAATCATCTTTAGCTCTAAAACTGATCAACCCCTGAACCAAGGAAGAATGAGACAAGGATGTTTTGTTACTACCGTCTTATTTTTGCTTGCTCTTAAGATATGAGGAAACAGAGAAATCTGTTCCAAAACCACAGTGCTTTGGGATGTGAAGTATGTCTGGTACCAAGGTTTTGCTGATGAATACTTAATCATTTTTAACATGGGCATATGCACTGCTGAAAATGGTAATGTATTTCAAACATTTGGCACCATCAGTTATTTTCTTCTTCAGTTTCTAGTAATGTACCATTAAAAACTAAATGATGGATATTAGTTAGAAATAGGGAAGTACACATTCTGTGCTTATACTTGTACTATTCAGACTCTGGGATATTTCAATACACAAAATGTGTTTCTGTATTATTGTACACTCACTGTGCTTGGCATGTGCATTGTAGCTGAAAAGGGTCCAAAGACCCGCTTATATATTTAGTCAACAAAGATAAACAAACAAACAAACAAACAAAATAAACACATGAAATGATCTACTTGTTAACCAAGCCAAGTCAATGCAAAGCAATGTTACCATCAGTAAAAAATGGGTAACAAAACAGACTTGTGTCACTTTGATGTGTAATTGTTTGTTTGTCTTTTTGGCTTTTCCCGGTTAGGGGTTGCCACAGCAGAACTCCGGTCCAAAAATGATTGCAGTTGATTTTTATGGTGCCAAGTTGCCAGCCTGATGCCCAACCTTCAGCGAAGGCACGCCCATTCACACATGTCTTTCGAAAGCCACTCAACCACGGAGAGGACATGCAGACTCCACACAGAAGGCACTCCAGCTGAGAATTGAACAGGAGAACCTCTTGCTGTGAGGTAACAATGCTACCGCTGTACCACAGAGGATACCCACCCAAATACATAAGATTCTCCATTCTACTCACTGTGAAACAGACACTGAAGTAAATTATGGTTTGTCTTTTGGACAGGGCTAAGCATTCTTAATACATCTGACAGATCAGCATAGAGAGGTGATGCACTGCTAATGAGATTCACCTTATAGTCGTGAATCTGATTCCTTCTGTCTCCGTTAATTTAATGCATGACATCAAGTAAATCAGTTAGCCAGGCAGGAGGCCCGCTAAAAAGAGATATATGTTTCTAATGGGTTTACCAGGATAACAAATAAATAAAATAAAAATAAGCAAGTACATCAGACTGTAATTTGTAGGAATATTAATAGCCATCAGAATGATGATTATTCCTTCCTTTCACAACATGACTCATCATGTCCCCACAGCTGCTTACACCTCCATCTAGGAGGTGACTACTCTGTAAAACATGATCATGGAATTTCTATGAAAGGCAAAAGGATGAGATATGGCTGTCTAATATTCATTGTGGGCATAGAGAAGTGAGCAGTTCATACATCCACATTTTCAATTTCCATGAGTAAAGGGAGGAAATAATGTCCATGGTCACTAAGGCACCTAGACACAGCAGGCAGTGTGGCACACATCAGCAGTAGGATGCCTAATGGGGCATGTCAGAGACAGTGAAAATGCAGTCTACGATGGACAATGGTTGTATTAATGGTATATCTGGACCATTAGCCCTTCACAGTTTCTAGGAAACATTATCTAGAACATGTACTGGAGAATATGAGTGACTACAGGAGCTTGCAGGATTTCCTTCATAATGTAGCACGCTTCTATATGTTGCAGTTAAATAAACATGTACTGTACACCAATCACAAAACACATTATTTCCCCTTTCCTCATGTATTTGGTTATTGAAGCTGTGGGCATGTAGATGTCTGTCTGTGCCCAAAGTGAATTTGAGTCAGTCATATGTCTCCACAGCTGAATTTAATTTCAACCCTATGTCCCCAGTCAGATTTTACCACAGGAAAATGACTCACCACATAGCAGCCTGAATCCCTAATAATGTCACTCAAGAGAGTGGACTGGGTGCACTCAGATTCCTAAAATCTATAGAAAAGATGGAGGACATAGCCAATGTAGGCTCTGCAGTACAGATCTAGAAACGGATGTACATCTTGTTGCTCGTTGTGATATATTTATGTCTGATGGCCGGTATGATGAAAAACACAATAATGAGGCACGTTTGTCGCAATGGAGATTGTTTAAACACTAGAAGCAGATGAGAAGTGTTCAGGTGGCTAGGTCTGATATTAATCTTCTAACATTGTTATATTCTGCATCTCTATCCATTTGTATTGGATGCACCGGATTGTCCCTTAGATCATTCTCTTCTTAGTAAAGCATGTCATCTTTCTTCTCTGTTCTCCGCTCTTCTCCCTGCTATGTAATCCTAACTGCAATTTTAAATCAGTTCTCCTGATTTTTGAAATTTTGAAAACGTATTAAATGGTGGTCTCATTGAATCTTAACATGAAGATATGTATGGAATTAACATTCAAGTGTTGTTTATAGAAGGTGGAAGTAAAAATGCAGGCAATCTGGGAAGTTCAAAAGATGCATATCCATAAAATGTTTAATAAATATATTTAGCTCTGAGATCTGTATCAGTAGTGCAGAGGACCAGTATGGAGATTTACATCTTGTGTATTTATTAAATAAAATTATTCAGTCAGTATGTTATAGTAGCAGCTTATGCTTTGGTTCATTTCTTGTATTGAGGGTGTGTGACCTTTTATTTGCACAAAGATTTCAGTGGAGTTGCATAAATAATTCAGTTAGCTTCTTATTCTGTTAAATGTCAGTTTGTGGAGCATTCTTTCATCACAAAACTGTGAAGAAATATCAGCTCTTGAATTCTAGGGACAAAACATTGAGCAGAGCAAACCAACAGTTTCTTCTTGAGAAACGTATGTTTAGAGTGATGTGAACTGTTGAAAAGATTTGCACAAAGTATGCATACATTTTTCAAGGGAAGGGTGGGTCTGTAAGTAATACTGTGTTCTCTTTTATTTGGATTCTTGGCTTCTTTAATCTGTGCATTGGCAAAAAAGGGATAAGTATTATATTTCTTTCTGTCTGAAGTTACTGCACAATAGACAAATAACCAAAATTATATTTTTTTAGTCCAAAGGTACTGTAATCTAGAATTTTGATGCCAGATTCTTAGAGAAAAAACAGTCTCACGTAATCAGTAACTGTTCTGATAAAGAACTATGATGAGAGGGATTTATTAAACTAATGTCAACATTCAGTTCAATATAACATAAAATCATACTGTCTGTAAAGGCAAAGCCATCATTGAAAAGCACTGTTTCATAAAAACAAGTAATTAAGGCATAAAACAAGCTTCTCCGTGGCTGCAGATTACAAGTCCATGAAAGATGTTATATTACTAATGAGGACTGTATAAAGGAAATTAAGGTGTCCTTTATGTATATTTGATTTGTGGACTGTATACAATGAAATTTTGCTTAATGGAAAGTAAGGTGAAGTTCTTAAAATATAACAGTGTAAACAGACAGTTATTAAACTATGCATGGTATAATCCACATTATATATGGTCTAACAGCAGGAAAACAAGAGGGAAATAGTGTTGTTTGGTAGTGGTGGGAAGGAGAAACACTATGGATGCTGCAGACCTAGCCAGGTACTCCATGAACTACTCCTTGCAAGGCAAACGCTTTTTTGATGGATAGTCAGAAGCACCTTGACTGGTACAGGATAGCTATTGCTACCTTGGACACACTGTACATGTGTCAGGTGGACCTAACATCACCTGGCCACCATGACTGCCCTATCCTGCTGAAGACAAGATTGCAACAACCTTCCATATTCTATTCACACATGTCTTACTGGTACATTCCCTTAATCCTTTCATCTAGGCTGCTGTATGTGGAGGAGTGTATCACAGTCTGAAATGTTGTCTGGAATGATGAATGCCATTCAAGCCTTCCATAGGTTCAGCAATCTGCACTTCATCTGTGTTAAAGGGCTGACATATATGAACAGGGAGGATTATACTTTCATTATCATCAAATTTGCACGTAATGTCAAAGGCATCGTCATGAATATGCCCTTTAAAGACCCTAACGATGCCCCTCAATGTCTACATCTGACAGTTAAGTGATAAGCCAGTCATTTTCCCAGAGAAGCATACATGTTTATTAACACATATTATATATATGTATGGGGTGTCACACTACCTGCCAAATGCAATATGCAAATGACCTGTCATCAGGGCTGCTTCACAAAACTACTCATAGCTACTGCTTATGCCTAGTGTTACCCATAGTTGATGCTGCCTGTATAATGCAACCATGGGCAATCACCCCTATTCATGATCCCTGTCACTCATCTAGTCAGGATGAAGTAGATGAACATTGTGGGTTCTGTTCAAGCAGCTTTATTATGTACAAACACATTAGAAATGAAGCTAAACAACTTTAACATATGCAAACTAGCTGTCTCATACATAGATGTTCACACTGTGGCTTTACTCACAAAATGGCACTGAAGCTAGCACGTGCTTGCTATTTATATGCACATTCAGGTCTTGGAAATGCTTCTTAAAGGTACAACACACGTTATTCTACATCCTCCCTCTTTGAGAAATGAGTCATGCAATATTGACAACATTGACTGACATGCAATTGGTACAAAATAATTTTCATCATGCAATTATACAGAACTAGATACATATATACAACTACTTCCAGGTTTCTGTGTATTTCACACTGGGTCTGGAAATACAACAAAATCATGTGACATAGAAATTGGGACTCTATGTGCTGAATGTTCAACCCTAGGGACATCAGGAACACCATCAGAAATGGTAGTGTGAGTCAAGATACGTTCTGTAACCAGAACATTGTCTGAACTGCTCTGAGATTTAGAGTCTGCATCACAGGAACAATACTACAGTATCGGTTCTGATACAGGAAGAAGATGTCTACAAGTTCTCCTGTACTCTACACCCTCAGATTTCACAAAATAGGATCTTGAGTCAGCACATATACTTGTTACTTGACCAATCTGGTCAAAATCTTTTGTCATTTGTATCCTCACTGTCTCTCCTTCTTTCAATGGATGAAGAAATCTGCTCGATTTGTCCTAGCTGGACTTCTGGAAAGAATGCTTTTGAAATAATTGGGCTTTGATCACTTTGTTGTTTTTAGCTTTTGGCCTCAACAAACTGGAAATAATAGGCAATGTTGTTCTGGTTTACCTGGATAGAAGTCTCTGAGCAGGTGAGCCAAGTATATCAGCATGGGGTATGTTTCTGAGATTGAGTAAATTCAAAAAGACATGGGTATTATCGTGCTTTGACTTCTCAAGTAATTGCTTTGCACTCTGTACTCCACGTTCAGCTACTCCATTTGATTGTGGGTATTCTGGACTACTAGTAACATGTACAAAGTCCCATACTTTTGCAAATTTCTGAAACAACTGACTGGTAAATTGGGTACCATTGTCAGAGATAAGCTTTGGTGGACTTCCATGGACTGAGAAGTGATGTTTCAACTTAGTAATAACAGTAGTGGAAGATAGGTTAGGTAGTAGATTGATCTCACACCAGTTTGAATAAGAGTCTGCCAATACTAAGTAATGCTGATAGTTACACTCGAATATATCAGTGGCTACTGTTGACCAAGGTAGTTCAGGGACTTGACTTAGCTGAAGTTGTTCTTTCTGCAAATGTGGTTTAGTACTATTGCATACTGAACAAGAAGAAAGTACTTTATTAATGTCATTCGTTAGAGAAGTCCAAAATACTAGTCCTCTCACCCTTCTTTTGGTAGCTTCAGAACCTAGGTGACCACAGTACAAAATCTGAAAGTATTCATTTTGTAAGGAAGCAGGAATAACATTTTTAGGACCTCTGAAAATAATGCCATTTTCCATCAACATCTTATCACTGTAAGGAAAGTAGGGATGCACTTCTGGTGGTATACTAGATTACTTCGATGGCCATCCATCATTGAGGTAGTGATTGAGCTTTTGCAAAACTGGATGAGTCTTTGTGTGATCTCTTAGCTCATCAAGTATTGTGGTAGAGAAATTATGCACTTCCAATGCATTGAAGTCAAAGTTCTCTTTGCAAAGCTGTTCCATTGTATTTCTGGGCGACCTGGTTAAGGTATCAGCCAGATAAGGAAGTTTGCCTTTTGTACAGTCCATTTTGAAGTTGTGCTTTTGCAATTTAAGCATAATTCTTTGTAATCTTGCTGGAGCTGAATGCATAGGCTTCTGTAAAATAGTAGCTAGAGGTTGATGATCAGTTTTAATCTGAATATCTCAACCACAGATATAATCATGAAACTTGGAACATGCAAACACTATAGCCAAAAGTTCTTTCTAAATCTGAGGATATTGCATTTCAGCTTGGGTTAGTGTTCTAGATGCATAGGCTATGGGTCTACCCTCTTGAAAAATGACTGTACCTAGACCAAATATTGAAGCATCACAGGAAAGAGTTACTGGTTTGTTAACTTTATAGTATCTTAATCTAGGTGGAGTAGTAATTTTCTGCTTAAGGTGATGTTCTAACCATGACCATGTAACATTCTTACATGTTAGCTCTCTCAAACACGCTGTCAACTCACTGAAGTCTGGTATAAACTTGCCTAAATAGTTGATCATACCAAGAAAACATTGTAGAGAGTGTACATTATCTGGTGCTGACATCTCAAGAATGGCTGCTTGCTTGGATGGGTCTGGTCTCAAGCCAACACTAGTAAATAAATGACCTACATATGTAACTTCTGGTAGTCTGAATTTGCACTTTAGAGGGTTGAGCTTCTAGTTCACTTCACATCCTCTATCTAGAACTCTCTTAAGGTTTCTGTCATGCTCTCCTTCACCAATGCCTTCAACTAACAAATCATCTACTATAATGGCACAAGGATAACCTGAAAAATTTTGCTCCATTGCACACTGAAAGACTTCACTTGCAAAATTTATTCCAAATGGCATCCTGAGAAATCTGTATCTTCCAAATGGGGTACTGAATGCAGTCAGTAATGAAGATTTGCGATCAAGCATCACTTGCCAAAATGAACTTTTTATAAGTAAGACAGAAAAAACTGGCATTTGGTATTAAAGCTGCAACTTCCTCAACTATACACATAGGATGATGAGGTCTTTTTAATGCTTTGTTCAAATCTCTTGGGTCAATGCATATTCTGATTTTGTCTGAGCCTTTTTTGTGGGCTGCAACCATGGACAACACCTATTCGGTAGGTTCTGTAATTGGACAGATTACACCTTGCTGCACCATTTTGTTCACCTGGCATTTGACTTTATGCTGCATAGCTATCGGAACTTTTCTTGCTGGTGTGACCACTAGACTAATCTCTGGGTCTAACTTCCTAGAATACACAACTGGAAGTTTGCCCAACCTGTCATCAAAAACATCAGCATTCTCTGAAAAAATATTGTTAGTATAGCTGGAACCAGGACATGTGCTTATTTGATGAACTTCTTTGGTAAAAAAAAGCAGTTAATTCTTAAACTATCTCTGAGACCCAGTAATGGCTGCACGTCTTCAGCCTACATAAAATAGTAAGCTATAACAGTTCCTGGCCACATAACATGAAAGCACTACTGAGCCTTCGGTTTGAATTTCTTCACCTCCATAAGCAACAAGTTTCGCACAACTGGACATTTAGTTGTTCATCAGCTCTCACGTTAGCAAAAGTATCTACAGACATAACATTACACTTTGAAGCAGTGTCTACAGTGGGTTTACCATTGATCCAGACAGCACAAAACACTTTATTCTTTTCCAACAAATCTACTTCATCAGTCTTTTCACCAGTCACTGATACACCATCTACACAGAAAGCAGACTATTGCAGTTCAACTTGATCAATTTGCTTTTTCGAATGACCCTTTATAACACTATGAGGTTTACTTGATTTACAACATTTTTGAAACTTGTTCCATTTCTTACGTTTATGGCATTGCTGACCAAATGCTAAGCACTTTTCTCTTTTAGACTCATGGTTGGCACCACAACTGTGACAGTTAACAATAAAGCTTGACTTGGGTTTTGCTGTTTCACCCTTGTACTGCACTGAGCATGCTCTTTTAATTGAACTCATCTTAGAACTTGTTGGAAGATTATGGGTTTTCCTTGCCACACCCACAGGGGCTATAGCTGCCACATGCTTAGGCCTGTTTCTGCCAGCCACATGTTGCATGCTGTCTACATTTGCTCTGGAGCCTGCTGAAACCATGATCTTATCACTTGTAAGCATCTTCTTGTGCCTTTCTGTAACTTTATGGATTTGACAAATTTCAATACCTTTGCTCAGCATTAAATCACTGTCACGGCATAAAATCTTTCGCATAGCAGCACTATTAATACGACACACGAGTCTATCCTTTATTAACTCATCTTTTAAATCACCAAACTTACATGTTTTAGTATTGTTCCTCAGGTCAGTAATATAAGCTGCAAAAGTTTCTCCTTGCTTCTGCTCTCTTGTGTAAAACAAATGCCTCTCTAATGTAAAATTGGTCTTGGGGTTACACATCTCTCTGAATTTGTACTTCAAACACTCAGGGTCTTCCCTTGATTCAGCCTGTACAATAATACGACAATTTTACCCTTTACCTTCATACACTGCTGATGCATATACAATGAATGCTCCCTTTCCATGGCCTCTGACCCTGCTAGGCTTAGCAAAATGAATGCCCTGGTGAATGCATCTTTATCAGAATAAGCTGCTTGTATGAATATATTGTACTCTTGCTCAAATATTCTCCAGTTCTCTGCAATATTTTAATCAAATACAAGTGGTAGTGGTTTTTGAAAGCCATCTGCCATACTAATACATCTCAGTAAAGACCTTTGCCAGTACGCATGAGCACACACACATATACATATGCCTGAAATTTATGCCAGCATCGGAACTATGCCTAATAGCACAACAAGCCTCTGTATAACATTAAATTTGTGAAATAAGTTTCCAGGACACTGTAATACTCTTGAAATCTCCTCTTAACAGTGTAAGAAACATTTCAAATAACTGCCCTGTGCGAATAAACTGGGCAAAAGAAGCTGAGAGCAAGAAACATTTTGAAGTAACTGCACTTTGCAAATAAGCAGTACACAGCACACTGAAATGTCCCCAAAATGGCTGTACTTTGCTAAACAACTCTGTATAGTGCAAGTAACACTCTGTAATGGTGGCACTCTGCAAACAGACACATCCAGCACAAGAAACATTTTGAAATGGCTGTATTTGATTGCACCTTACAAAACAGTGGTACTTTACACACAACAAACTCTTTGGAATAAATGCACAGTAATAAACATACATTGTAAGCACTTCTACACACTTTGAGATACTTCGAATAACTCTAGTTAAACCAATAAGAGCGGCAATCAATGCAAAGTAGTAGTTTATGCCAAAACACAGTAATTTGCAAAAAAATGCAGTTGCCTGGCTTTATTCATACTTAATGTGCCCTTTGTCCCCTTTGTTATATTCGTTTTGTTCATTTAATCTCTTTTCATGCCCATTTTATTTTCTTGTGCTCGTTTTAACTCTAAACATGCTCATTTTACTTTAAACATGCTTGTTTTGCAGTTTTGAGATAATTCTAACCCCCTTTTGTACTTTTCTGATGCTCATTTTATTAAATATCTTAATTTCAAACATTTCATCAGCATTATAAGCTTTTTATGGTTCTTTTTTGCTTAATAAATGTTTTGCGCTATTCGTTTGCTTAGTAATACATTTTGTGCCCTTGTAATGCTCCATTTTATCTTTTTTTAAAAATAAATCATTCATGCAAGTTTTTAATACCTTTAACTCATTTCTGGCCTTTTTTTTTCAAAGTTCACTTAGTTTGCCTTCACCGTTAACTCTACACCTCATGGCTTTGAAAAGCAGTCTCTGGAATCCCGGTTCTGACACCATATTGCTCATCTAGTCAGGATGAAGTAGATGAACATTGTGGGTAGTGTTCAAGCAGCTTTATTATGTACAAACACATTAGAAATGAAGCTGAATAACTTTAACTTGTATACAAACTAGCTGTCCCTTACATAGATGTTCACAGTCTGGCTGTACTCACAAAATGGCACTGAGCTAGCATGTGCTTGCTATTTATATGAAAGTTTCTTAAAGGTACAACACATGTATTATTCTAAAATTTCCATGAGTACTCATGGCAAAGAGACAGATGAGTTTATAACCAATCATGCATGTTGTGGAAAGAGTGTTGGCAGGCCTAAAGGGACAGCTATGTATCTATGTTCCTCAGCAGATCTGCTGTATTATATATATCTCACAGAGCTATATGGACATTCCTGACGTATGTTACTCTATACCACATACCTCTAGAATGGAGGATGACAGTAGCTCAGCATATGGTGAGCAGAAGTAAATGAGCACAGTGCAACATGAGAACCTAGAAGCAACATTGTTATTAGTAAATGCCATGCAAAAAGCTATGCTTGTCCTACAGAGCCATGTAGGCAGTGTCTGATAGCCTTTTACACAGTGTAACATGTATCTGATATGGATGTGCTATGTATGACAGTAGTCCTCCCAATTTACCAGCTTGTAATTTGCAGAAACTGACATGAAATGTAACTATATAAAACAGTATCAGACACTTTATTACATAGTGTAAGTTATAAGCTGTACATCAAGCAGAGAACCCATTTACAGAAATGTTATACCACCCTCACATATTTGTTTATATGTATTGTCATATATATATATATATATATATATATATATCTATATATATATAGAGAGAGAGAGAGAGAGAGAGATGCAGCATATGTTACACTCCACAGGGTGATGGGCCACTTGATGTGGAGCTATTTCCATGGGACTGTAAATATCTGATTGCCCCATTACAAGGGCTATATGAACTTGCAGGTTAGGTGATTAACAGATACCTGGCTGTGATGTACAGGTCTGACAAAAGCTATGGACCTCACTGAGGACATACACACCAAATATGGTCGAGTCACCCTGAAACACTTTGTCTCATGTTTGCTGACATCATGTATATAAGGTACATATAAGGATGGCACAGTGGTGAAGCAGTTTGCATTGTCGCCTCCCCACAACAGCTTCTCCAGTTCAATTCTCGACTGAAGTACCTTCTGTGTGGAGTCTGCATATCCACCCTGCGTTTGTGTGGGTTTCCTCCAGGTGCTCCGTTTTTCTCCCATGTTACAAAGACATTCATCTGGAGACTTTCTCCTCAGGCCTCCACTGAAAATTGGCCCATTCCAAGTCAGACTTTCCAGGTAAACAAATGTTAAATAAATAAATAAAATGTGCAGAGGGTCTACAGTCCTTGCACAGTGGGAGGTCCACCACAATCTTCTGCAACTGAGCTATACCAGTATGAGAAGTGTTATGCAACAAGCCTAAAGTCCTGTCTGTAGTGGGCAGACCATAAGCAAGCCTATGCTGGTGGTCAGTGATGTGTTGTTGAAATGAACGATAATGAGGCATGCCCAGGTTCTGCACTGGAGATGCATAAATGAGTTGTGTCTCAACATCATGCAGTCCATGAACATGCACACAACCTGAAAAATTAAAAGCAGTGGTCAGCCCAGCA
This sequence comes from Protopterus annectens, assembly GCF_019279795.1. Taxonomy (NCBI): domain Eukaryota; kingdom Metazoa; phylum Chordata; order Ceratodontiformes; family Protopteridae; genus Protopterus; species Protopterus annectens. The sequence goes on from NC_056725.1 coordinate 1,255,575,075, forward strand.
TGCAACACAGACAACTTCATAGCAGTGGATGTGCTGCCCTTATCAGCATTTGTTGCCAGAAAGCTTACTGCAGCAATGCATGCCTGTTTAGACATGCCATTCAGTACCAGGGATACTACAGCTGACTCTAGCAGTGCACATCCATGCATCCTATGTGTCTTCAGTCATCCCAGTGATGATGCTACTGATGGTCTATGATACATCCAGGACCATGTGATCCATGCTGTGTATGTCAGATTGTGTTTCTGCAAGATTCATAGTGTACTATCATTGTCTATGCTGTCTACATGGTCCAACACCACAGTCATCCATTTTTCTTACATGTTGATAACATAAATAGCAGCTAGTGCTACAGTTACTGAATCAAGGCTTTCCAAAAACATTTCATTTGTATTGGTCCATGTTTCTGGTTTTATGTTAGTATTTTTTTTTTGTTTGTTTTTTTGATCTTGTAGCCATCATGATGGTCTCAAATGTTTCTGCACAGACTAAAAATCATATCTTGATCCATCCATTATTTCATTTTTCCACTTTTCAGACATTTTTTAAACCACTTGCCCTGATAAGGCTCTCAGTAGTAGTAAGCAGATCAGGTTACAGGAGACATCCCTATAGTGTACAAATGTTTTCAGCATATCTTGTTTGATCCACAATTACCCCAGCACATTCTGAGTCTATTGTGGTGCCTCCTGCCAGTGTGGGGTGACTGATACACATCTCATAAGATGTGCCCAGAATTGTCTTCACAGGATGGCAAACCACTTCAATAATTTCTTTAAAAGATTGAGGGACCATAGCTGTACTTCAAAATCATCCCAGCTAGCTTAACTCATTCTAACTTGGAAGTGAGCCCAACTATCCAGAAGAGGAGCCTCATTTATGCTGCTTATATCCACAATCACATTGTCTCCAAAACTCATAGCCATAGATAAGCATGGTGCCATCGACCAAGGGGTAATGTGAGAGTTTTGTTCTATTACTCATTTCTCACTGCACTGACATAGTCACATGATGTTCTCTAACTTTACTCATGAAAAAGACTCTTCCATCTGAGGTAACTACTTCTTCCTCACCTACAGAAAGAAATCCAGTCCTTTTTGAAGAGGACTACAACCTCTGTATTTTATTCCATCTACTTTGACCTCAGTAATGAATCACTCCAGTGTAGTCTGATGATCAGTGACTTCAGATTAATAGGACATCATTATCTGCAAACAGCAAAATATCCATTCTCATGCACAAAAAATAGACATTCTCTACTCCTAGTATGCCTTTTGACATCTTGTTCATGAATATCACAAACAGAATGAGAGACAAAATATACTTTTGATGGAATCCTCCACCTACCCAATTTAACCACAACAATGTGTAATCACAAGAATGTGGACACATCTGTCACTCTGCACATTCAGGATCAAATGGCATGTAACAGCAGTCATTGGAACCTGTATTGTTTGAGCACTTTGTACAATGCATTATGGAGTACACGGTTATATGACTTTTCCAAATCCACAGATTATACATAGACAATGCCCTGTTCCTGAGGCATAGAGGGATAAAGTCCTGATTCTGATTAGCAGATTGGATGCTGGAAGAAACAGGTTAAAAGTGTGGCATTGAGTGGCTGACACCAGCTCGCCCATGCTGGCAAGAGGAAGGTGGCTTAAATCACTGCCCTGCTGACCTATACTGAAATTTAGGGGGATGTCAGCAGTAGCTACTGGATGACTATGACCACATGAACCAGGAAGGTGTATGCATGTATGAGAGAGTATGCCTGAGACCAGCCTCAGCAGCAGTGATTCCATAATCAATCAAATATTATGGGGGATTTATGAACGTTGGGGCCCTACCCACATGAATGATGACCTGCTCAAGATTCCCAATTATTGCTTTGCACCGAATGACAAGGAACATTGGACTCTCATTTGGATAACAGAATGAATGGACAATCAGAAACAGGTGGCCCATTTCTTACCTCAGAGGAGTGAATGATCATCGCAGTTCTTTAGAGGGTCTTAAGTATGGTAAGAGATGGGAATAAAAAAAACATGTGTGCCACATTGGCAAATTTCCATGATCTCTCCAGTATCTGTTGAAGGACAAAGATTCAATCCATTATTCCATGAAAAGAATCAACATTGCTCCTCATGGATTATATTTTCAACTTATAGGTGAATTTCCTTTCCAACACTCTGAGATAAATTTTTGAGGGAAGCTAAGGAGTGTAATCTCTGTGTAATTTGAACACACCATTTTGTCCACATTTTTGAAAATGGAGACCATTATCTCAGTATTCTAGTTCAGCAGAACTGTCTCAGCTATCCATGCAGCATTGAAAAGGCCTCTGAACTATGGCACATAGCAATGCCCAAGTCTTTCAGCCTTTCCAGTCAGATATCATCCATTCCTGCAGCCTTACCACAGTGGAACTGCCATGGTGGCCATAGTGACCTCATCTGAGATATATAAACAATCAGCATGTATGAAATGTATAGCTACCATATCAGCAAGAATGTGCATATCATGTGTGAGAAACAGGTAAGATGGCAAGTATCAACAGCAAGCACCGAAGCAGAGAAGACTATATATCATATACAAAACAAAACACCAAACATACTTGTGGGAAAACATAGTTCTGAGAATATGATGTGTAAGCTAAAGTAAGTTTAATAATTTTTTCATAAAAGATTGTCTGTTGGAAATTTTACAGTATGTAAAATGTACTAACAATTGCAATGGCGGAGGGGACACATTTATCAAGCAATGATAATGTTACACAATCTCAAAAAATCCAGTCCAGCCTTTTGTGGCTCTAAATAAATATATTATTCTTTGGGGCAGATGAGCACTGTGAATTTAACTGGATATTCATCAAAATCATTCAAGTTTTTTTATAACAGAGAACATGTGAAAACATATGTAACCCGCTTCACTGTGATTGGGTGTTCTTGTGAACTCTAGGCCATCATAGGATGGGTCGTTTGTTCCAATGCTAGTACTGGGATTAAGGTGACATTTAAGTCATCCATGTTCATACAGGAATGTTTAAGCTATATTGCCAGCCGTATATTGTGGGAAACCAATGAGTAACCAGCTCATTTGTCTAAAATTAATTGGTGCTTAATTTAATTTTATTTATCTGTGGTTGGGTATAATGTTTGACTCTCATCCAGTCAGTAACATGTTTTATCGTTTGGTGCGATTGCTCCTTCATACATTTCCCTATTGTGAGATTGGATGAAATTCCAGGGAAAATGTTTACATTTTGATTGGAGGGATATTGAAAAACTAGGATGCCATAAGTTGGGAAAGGCTTGGAGTAAACCCTCAGATGAGTAATTCATTTCTCAGATGTTGTACCATAAGTCAAGCTGCGTCATTATCCAGGTTTAAGTTGTGTGGCCAGCCTCAGCTTTGGCGCTGGTCAATAACTTGCAAGATCATGGGTAAATCTTGATTGGAATAGAAACAAATATCTAATGCGTGATGGGGTGGACTACCCAGGGCTAATAGGCAATGGGGACTGGCATTTTTTAATGAATGGGATGGAATGTGGAATTCGATAGGCTGCATATCTTGTTTGGTGATTCTGATAGGCCATAAATGAATAAGCTTATTGGGATAGAGGCAAATAGTCTGTTTAAGCCTCTGCAGCAGGAAAAATCCAAGGCTGAATTTGGTACTTTATGTAGGAGGGAGAAAAATGGCAAATAATGCCAAATGAGGAGTGTATCCAGGGGCAGACTGTGAATCCATTGCAGACTTCAGTGTAAGGGTTGCTGAGCCAAGCAACAGTGTTAGGCTTGCTGAGACAAGCTGTACATATCCTGGTTGTCCTGCTTCCATGGGTTTCCCTTCTCAACGATAGCAATCTACATAATAGGGTAACAATTACTCTGATGCTGGGTGGCTGGAAAACATTCCATCTTCCAGCCAACACTCATTTAATAATTACGAGATTCGCCACACATATGTACTGGATCCAAAAAAGCATGATTTAATTTCTTTAGAGTTTGGTGGCTTATTTGTTAGCCTAACGTAGGGGAGCATGGGCGCATGAAAATATAAATGTACCTTTTTGTTACCTTAGTTGACCTAAGAAACCGTGATGGAAACCTGTAGTGCTAGCCATAAAATCCTAGTGATGTCAATTACTTATGTAGTGTAAGCGTGGATCTCTTATGGAAAACTAATCAATTCTGATAAAAAAATGACAGTCCAGATCATAGTAGTACCATGGTAACTGAAAACAAAAACAGGAATATTACACACTATGGTGTTAAATAATGCCTTGAGAGCAGGAATTTAAACTATTTTATAACATTAGATGATACCTTGTGAGCAGTGCTTTCACTCATGCTTCATCAGATCTGCCTAGAAGAAAAATCAGTTGCTGCCCATATACTGGTGTTACCTAATCATATATGATGGACACAGAGAAAACAGAATATTTAGTCTGGATTGGGGAAATAAGTTGAGGTCTGATGTCAAGTTTTATTAAACTAACTTGAAGAAAAGACAGTTCCTGCATGGAATCTCTGGAACTAGTCTGTTTTCAAGTGATGTCTACTAAAATGTACAACATGTATTAAATGAAGTACAAATGTGTTGAATATGTGACTGCTTTCACCTAGAATGCAGTAAAATTATTTGACTCTAATCTGGTTTCATAAATGTACAGATATCTGTACTCTATTCTGGTAAAAAATGCATTAACTTATTTGATCACTTGTATCATTTCCACACAGTTAAGAGATTGTGAAAACAATAAAAAGCATACTTCAAATGTTAGACTGAACAGGAAAAAATACAGTTTTAAACACTTTTATGTAGTGAGGGAGACCAACTACCAAAATAAATATTGTCTTAATTCTGGACTATGCAAGAGAATTTCATTTCTGGGCAGATATCAAACAACATCATTTTACCCAAAGAAATGTAGGCAACTACATTTTGGACTTCTAACATAGAGGTAGTTAGGAATGCAGTATATGTCTTCGTCTATTTGCAACAAAATGTCCTGATAAACTGTGAGTTAGAATTGTGTTTATACTATCTGTTAAAACTCATTGATTTCATGTTTTCCTTATGTTAGTTTAAACCTGTTTGCATGCTTGATTTTATGGCCTGAAGTGCTTACTTTTATTTATTTCAAGTACAGAGTGTTATTCAGTCTTAAATGCTGCAGTTACTGAGCTATTTCTTTATTTTAGGCTTAAGGGCATATACATTAGAATGATACACCAATAACTAATTTTTATTTACTTTCAAAGAGTTATTGTTCAAGTTATTGCTACCATACAATATTTAATGATTCAATTATTGTAACAGAAAAGAATAACTGTCTTTTAAAAAAAAAACTTTTATTAATTTAACATATTTGCAATATATACACAGAAAGGAAGAAATTCTTCATATATTGTTATATAATAATAGGAATACATGAAATAATCAAGGTAATCTTACACTGTTAATGCACTAAGAATCTTGGTATTTCAATAGCAATATGTCAATGTTATCCCAAAAACTAAAGGTCTTACTATGATTTATGGATCCTATTCCGGTCACTCCTTTTTCTGTTTTACATAGTATTTTTGATAAATTTAAAATTTCTTAGAACAAAGGAACTAAGTTCAGTTTCCAATTGTTTATACTAACTTTTCTGGTAACTGACCTCAAAAGAGACTTTGCTTTTTGGCTTTTACAGCTGCAGGAAGTGGAACATTCATTCGTATTACTGATTACTGCACATAAGAATAATGAGTGAATGACGACTTATCTTGTGCTTTTACTAATAAATCAACTAAATTATTAGTACTCATCCAGCTATTTAGTTTAGCTGATGCCAGCATTTTAGCTTTCTTCTGTTCATTTGTCTATTCTATACTAGATATGCAGTTAAAATCCCCTGCTAAAATTAAACTACCTTTCCAATGACTTTGTAGTTTGTTTAAGTGATCTTTAGCCACACTTGCACATATTCCAGGGAATCCAGTAAAAATTAATGTATAGAGTCTGCTATTGTATTTAATTATTACAAATGTATACATTCCTTTAGGATCACTAAAGGATTCCATGTCCTTAAGCATTACATGGATTTTCTTCAAAGTATAGCAGTTCCTCTCCTGTTTTTAGTAAAAGAAGCAGATGATAACACTTCATAACCTAAGTTATTTAAATATCATATATCTTTATCTATCTAGTGAGCCTCTTGCAAGAATATAATGGTTCATCTATTTAATTTTAGATATCTCATTAATGATTCCCTTTGTTGTTATTATTTAGTCCATTTACATTAATAGATAACAGATTAAAACTCTCCATACTGTGAATTTAAAAAGATTTCTTTCAAAAGATAATATGACACATTTATTCACCATATTCATTTAATTATATATAATACTCTATTGTATTCCTCTGACAATTGACATTCCAGATATTTTTGAATTCTTCCTTTATACAAACTAAACTACTAAAATTCAAAAGTAACAAAAACAAAGACAAGTCTACAACTATAACTGTATATAACACTAATAAAACAAAACTTAACATGGATACCAAAGTTCCTAACCTGACTATTGAATAGTCAGTCTACTAAATTATCACTCTATCTAGCAACACCTAAAAATTCATCCAAAAAACTAGCCAAAAGCTACAATGACTTACAAATCTTACAAATAACCAAAAGCTGCCATGACTTACAAATTATATATATATATATATATATATATATATATATATATATATATATATATATATATGGATACAGTATACAATCTCAACATTCTGAAATGTCGAATTTCAGTATTTCAAGACTGAATAGTCAAAAACCCACATACACGAAAACCTACAATCACGAATACCACAACCGCGACCATTCACACACACACACACACACACACACACACACACACACACACACACACACACACAAACCAAGACATAATCACACACACATGCACATACCTAACTAAACAAACATAACAACAAACAGAAACAAACCTAACCTACCTATAAGCACCCCCTACACCCTGCACACCACCCCTACTTATATATTCTAACTCCAAGGTCGCACTAAACACACAAACACACAAAAAACACCACTGCACACACTCACACACACTAAAATCCCTACCCAATATCCTCAAACACACACTTACCTGAAACCTCAGATAAATCCACAAACCACACCACACGTAATGAACACAACATCACAATAGCGGTAGTTTCAACATTTGCGGATTCTACACTTACGCATTTGACATAGTGTAGTTTCAAGTAACTGCACTTTCCACTATTCGGTCTCGACGTACTGAATTTCAGGATTTTAGCACATTGAGATTATCTAGTGTATCTATACATATATATATATATATATATATATATATATATATATATATATAGCTCTGTTTCACTAGATTGAACTTTTACAAGTTCGAACCACATATGGCTGAGACCAACCCCCCTTACTTAAATATACCAACTCCGAGATCACACTACATTGCAGAAATGGGAAATCTTCCCTTTCCGCTCTGTACGGCGATCTCCATTCAGTTCGATCAAACTTTTACAAGTTTGAACATATGGTCTCGGCCATATGTGGTTCCAACTTGTAAATGTTCAATCGACTGAAGGGGACCCATATATATATATATACATATATATATATATATATATATATATATATATATATATATATTAAAAGACTATCAATTTAGTTATACATTTTTCCATTTGAAACTATTCCCCCATTACTACAAACAAGTTTAATGATGCTCTTCTATTAATCATAGAAATTAAATAATCTAACAAATAATATACTATAGACCTGCGTATATAATTGTACTATAAATTACCCATTTACTATTCCTAAATTATTCACTCATTCAGCATTATTATAACTAGATCTCTAAATAAATAAGTACAACAAAGTGAGACCTGAAGAGATAAAGACATTTGTAAACTTACAGGTCACAGGTAATCTTATCAAACTAAACTATAATACAAAAGAAAGATCAATGTACATATATATTTATAATGTCAAAAGACACAAACATATTTTATAGCTGTAGCAAAAACCTCTGAATTAGTTTTTAAAGTACAAGTGCCTACATTCCAAATTTCTATATTAGTATTAACATATCAAATATTCAAATATTTAAACAAATTAGCTTATTGAACTACTACATAAACATATGCACATTACTGTGGTCAAATAGAATGTCTTACTATTTCTATTGAGTCAAAAAAAGAAGAATTGGAGTCTACATTGTATTCAAAAAGTGTTCAATTTAAATCCCATTCTCCTTTCCAGGAATCAAACATACTGAAAAATCTTTCTTTCTATCAAAATGAATGTACTGATTCAGCAATAAAATGCTCACATTTCAACTTTGACTTATGAAATGAGTTATTGCAGGTAGTCTGAGTAAATCTAATAACATTAAACATGTAAAAAGCTTCAAGGTTCACATGACCAAGCTTTAAATTTCAGCTTTCATATTATTTTGAAATATATTATATGTTTTTTTTTTATGTGAGATTTTGTGCATTCACATTTCTGTCATATTCAGATATATGCAATAGACATCTTTCTTAAAAGCAGTTTGTTATTTAAATATATATTTTGCCTTATTTTCCCACTAGTATTCTACCCTATTCTATATATCTTGTGTTTCTAAAATCACCCATAAAAGAGCTATATAATCATCAGTTCTTAATTACATATTATAGAACTATATGTGTACGTATTTGTTACTTTATTGATATTTCTTTTTTATTAATCTTACATAGTATATACATATTCATAAGATGCTCACTTTTTTTAATTCTACTATTACAAGCAATCTTGACTATATAAAAGAATTCATTTTTATTTTATTTAATATGTGTGTTTAGCCATTGTGAACTGCTGTTCTGATATAAGCTTTACATGTTGAATTCAGAATCTGGTTACAGCATGTGAAAATGACAACTCACAGCACACAGTAGCTACTAATTTCTTCTGTAAGTTTCTCATTCTTCTTAGTCCTTTTAAGCTGTTCTAATCAGTAATAAACATCTAACTTTACTTCCTTTAATTCATGAGTACAAATAATATGTATATTTAAAGTTAATAACGCTACAGCATAAGCTGTTAACATGTAAAATGTTAGCAAATTATATGTTACAACATTACTATATATTATATATATTTTATGTTATAACATTACTATAGCTTTTATATTACCAATTCTTCACTGCTAAGAAAAGAAAAGAGAGGTGTTATTTTAGTAGATTTCTGACATATATACTTGAAAAAAGTAAAACAAAAGTAGATTTTTTTTATTTTTTCACAGACATCAGTGATGAACTTTGACCCAGATTTTCTTCAGCACAGCTCAAGGTGAAAAAATTGCAGCATTGAAAGAGATAGAACATTCTTTTATTCTCTGTGTATATTTCTCTGTGTATATGTTGCTTCATAAATGACCCATGGAAAGAATGTGTTACACAGAAACAAGGAAAACAAAATCACCAGCACTATAATACTTCCAATTAGCATCTTACTTAGATCTGACATTCAGTTAACTCCATAATGCACATACTAAGTGATTTAGAATAAATAAAATAAAATGATTAACTTATATAGCTTTAAAGTTACCAAATCTATTGTTTATAATATAATGACATTCTCTTACTTACATAAAGTATTTCTTTAACATTTCAAAACCCACTCATAGGTTAAGTTAAATGAAATATATTAAGTCTTTCACTGTAAATAGAGTAAAACAGTAAAACTAACCCTTTATTATTCCTCATCATGAAAAAAATGCATTAGCTTAACATATAAATATGTGCTTATATATGTTTTGAGGCTTAAAGTCCAGTACAAAGCTTTTATTTAAATGCAAATATATTGTTTCAGAAAATAATATTCCAGCAAACAATGAATAAGAGTAATTTGTTTTAGACTTTTCCATTTTTCAAGAAGTTTTTAAGAATTCGACTCACTCTGGTTATTCAGAGATATACCAGTCCACTCCATTTCTCCTGTATTAAGAATGTTATTGCTGTTAAGAAAAGTGGCTGCCTCCTCCTCCTCCAGATTATTAATTTTTTTTTCAAAAAGGAATAATTTGATCTTTGCAGGAATCACGGAAGTGGCTTTAATATTGTTCTTTTTAAATTCCTTTATCAGTGGTAAACATAATTTTATTTTACTCATTACTAGAATAGCCACTGTCCAATTTGACTACATGTTCAACTATTTAATAGGTAAGCTGGACCATGCTGTTTTTCATATTTGCTCTTTTTTTCTAAGTTATACATTAAGTTAACTATAATTGAGGGTTGTGGTGAGTTTTCCTTTTTAGAAAGTGCTCTCAGTGATCTGTGTGCTCTTTCAATTCCAAAAGATAAAGTTTCAGGTAGATTTAATGTATTATGTAGTCATGTAATTAAGAAGTTTATTATATTGCCTCCCTCATACTTTTCAGATATACTATAAATTCTAATGTTATTTGTCTCTGTATATTTTCTAAATCAAGTTCTTCTATGAGCCAGTTATTTTGTTTTAAAAGAAATTCAATCTGAGACTTACTTTGAGTTATTCTGCTTCCATGATCATTCAAAGTCTCTTCCATACTGTTGATTTGTACCCCTAGTTGTTTCATAATAGCTTCAAAATGTCACATTCTCTTTCCAGTCTCTTCTTTGAAATATTGTAGTTTTGTATCCAGTTTGTCTGTCTTAAGTAATATATCCTGTATACTAGATAATATTGACTGAATGTCTTTTTTAACACAAGAATCATGAGTACAATTTCTTGAGTGACTCATGTTGAAGTCTCTTCTTCCTTAACCAAACAGTTGAAATTCAGACAGAAAAACCATTGCTTTTGAAGAATGTGAAGCTATAAATCTTTTATCTGACTATTAATGAATAAAATCAGCTAGCAAGTATCTTCAAGTTTTAATTTTTTGATTACATTTTCTGTCAGAGAAAAGTTTTCCGTCACAGAGCTTTTACCAGTTGCTGCTCTCAGTTAGGTATCTTGGCCATGCCCTTAGTACTTGTGCTTTGATGTGATATTTGTTTGGCTGGTAGCAACATTACTATAAAGATAACGAAGGTGACATTGGTACGGGAGTGTTAGTAATAACTCCTCTGGAAAAATTAGGTGTACATGCAAAATGACTTTGCAAGTTTCAATTACTATTTGTATGATTGCCCTGGAAAACCAGTAGGCTCAGTTTGAGGTGGATGAAAGCCTGTGAAGTCAGTGATTTATAACTCATATTTGTAGCTGTACAGTATAAAGTATAGTTTGGGTGTAGTAGATTTTGACTATGCCCTGAGAAAGCAATATACATTTACCATGCAGTCTTAAGGCCACTCTTAATTCCAATCACCTGTTATAGATAACTGGTAGCAATGGTGCATCTTTTGAAATCATAGTATCTTTCACCTATAATTTGGTGACAGCAGCTGGGACTATATACCCATTCATCATGTATAATTTGGTGGCAATGAGTGTAATCACGTCCATTTTCATTTTTCATAAGTTTATAAGTTTCGATGTAGCTTAATCACAGTGGTGAATTGGTGCAATCCAATGCCATTATTAAGAAATTAAAATGTGAGATAAAAATAACCAAAGAAAACAAAAAGCTACTCATCTTGTTCAGTGTAAAATATTTTCCACATGTTTATACATTCTTTGACCCCAAGCTTGTCAGCAGTCAAGAATTCAACTGATTATTAACAGATTACTGTCAAGGTGTTAATGAGTTAAGAAGAAGCCACTGAACATAGATGCCAGAGCTTCCTATGGACATGATAGTAACACTCCGGAGTCTCCTCACTTTCATTGTTAGTTGTTCAACAGGTAACACACTTACCCTTGATGCTGAAAAAGCAAACAGTGTGGGATCTATTCCCACACCAGGTACTTTGGATGCAGTTTCCAATATTGAAACTGAAGTCTAGCATAAAACATGCGCTGCATTTCTGTATATTGCATGTTTTGTAGGTTCATAGGTTCATAGGTAGATACTAGGCTATCAGCCCAAGGGCCTAAGTAAGCCTAGCCAACAAGGCTCCCTGGCTTATGCCACCCAAGAAAGTTATTTCCTTGTGCTCCTGTCGAGCAGAGCCACAGAAGTGATCCCCGGGGTGTATTTCCTATTTCCCATCCACTTAGTGCTAATGAGGAACATTGCTTGACATAGATGGGTAACTTGTTCCAGAGTATGGGAAGTCTCTGGACAGGAATCTATCCCTCCAGCATGTCCTGTTTATTGTGGTGACAAGGTTTAGGTCCCTAGAACATGTAGCTTGGAGGGATTGGGATTTCTTTAGGTGTAGCATGTCCAACAGCTATGGGTTTGACATAGCTTTATATGTTAGGCAGAGATCACCTCGGAGTAGGCGATATGCTACGGAGTAAAGCTGGAGTTTTTTGAGATGGTCAGTGTAGGGCATCTGTTTGAGGCCAGTAATTCTCTTTGTGAGGTACTTCTGTGGCCTTTCCAGCTGCTGCAGATGTCTTGTCAGGTACATTCCAAAAGGGGCATTGTACTCTATAATGGGTCTAATGAGTGTCGAGTAGAGGGGATCAATGACCTCTTTTTTCCTAGATGAAAACCCTTTTGTGATGAGGTGTGCCACATAAAAGGATTTTCTGACTACTGTGGTGATGTGATTATCAAAGGAGAGACTACTGTCCACCTGGTTCCCCAGGTCTCTTATCACACATTCGGTGTTACGTAGACTGCCGCCTATGTGGTAGTTCATGAGTATGGAGTTTTTAACCAAAGGGGATGACAATGCACTTTTTGGCATTGAGCTTGAGGCCATGGCTCTGACACCAGGCATCTGTCTCAGTGAGGCCCTTCTGTAGGATGTCCGCATCATTTGGGGACTCAACTATGACTCCTAGTTTGCAGTCATCTGTGAACTTCATTAGCCAAAGGCCTTCTGTGTTAGTCTGTACTTCAGAGAAGAAGATACCAAACAGGAGAGGTCCCAGGACTGAACCCTGTGGTACTTCACTTATCACTGGTTTGAAGTCAGATTTGGAGTCTGCAACTTTTATAATGTGGGTTCTGTCAGTGAGCTAATTGGCAACCCATTTTGTGATGTAGGGATTTATACCTAGTTTAGTGAGTTTGGCTATAATTCCAGAATGGGGGATGGTGTCAAAAGCCTTGGCGAGGTCAAAATAGGCTGTGTGAACCACCTTACCCTCATCTACAGCTTTGGTGACTGCCTCAAAGAAGTCGATCGGGTTCAAGAGGCATGATCTGCCTTTCACAAATCTTAACTGGGTGGGGTCCACAGTTTGGAGGTTACCAATGCCTTTGTTTATGAGTTCCATGATGATAAGTTCCATGGCCTTACAGACCAGGCTCATCAGGCTAATAGGCGATAGCTCCCGGGGTCAATGGAGGCTGCCCCTTTGTGAAGTGGGATAACTGTTGCTGTGTGCCATTCAGTGGGCGCAAAGCCTGATGTGAGACTATGATTGAACATGGTGCTTAGGTGGGGAGCCAGTTCGCTATAAAGTTCATGTAAATCACAGCCTGGATTTTGTCCGGTCCCATGGATGCTGTGTTTTTGGCTTTAGAGTGTGCAGCTTTTACCTGCGTAGTTGTGATTACAGGGACTCTGCATTCTTCCTGTATAGATATTGGCCCTCTAGGGGGTGAGAGGGGGGGTAAAGTTAGCACTGAACCTATCTGCCAGGACGTTGGCAATATCAGTTGGTTCTGTAATTTTCATGCTGTTGTGCTGTAACTCAGAGCAGATCTGGGTGTTGCCATTGAGATTCTTGACATAGTTATAGAATCTTTGTGGTTGTCCCTAGAATCAGTGACAATTTTGTTTTTGTAACTAGTTTTGGAGGATCTTATACGGGATCTCATCTTCTTACTGAGGCTGACCAGGGAACTCCTCCACTCATGGGATTTTACTCATGAGATTGTAGAGTTTGTTTATGGCAGGGGACCACCAGATTGGCTTCCTTTCTTTGGAGGATAGCATCTTGGTTCTATTTGGGATAGCATGACCCATGCACTCGTGTAAGTGCTTATAGAGTGCATCTGTGTAGGATTCAGCAGTCATAACTGCATTGTCCATCTGCATGGGTGGCATGAAGTTCGCCCCTTCTGTCTTAAGAAGCATGAAGTCGGCTTTGGAGAAATATTTTTCCATGATTTCCTTAATGGGGGGTGGGGGCGGGATGTGGATATCTAGGGTGATTAGCTTATGGTCGGATCTGACCAACGAGGAGTTGACTTCAGGTGTGGAACACCAGTCACTCATGTTGGTAATGACTAGGTCTAGGATATTGTTGCCCCTGGTGGGAGTATGGATAAGCTGATCCAGGGCATTGGAATTTATGAATTCCAGAAAGCATTGAGCGAATGAGTTGGTACATGAGTAGTTTTCCCAGTTAATGGTGGAGTAGTTGAAATCGCCCATTATTAGGGTGTTTGGTTGAAACCTAATATTTTCCAGTATATCAAGAAAAGAGCAGTGGGAATCCTGGAGCATGGTGGGGGATCTGTAGCAAGCTACAATCTGGATTGCAGTTTTTCCCAGAGTTAGTTGCACTTGGATAACCTCAGATACATTATGCTGCGCAACTAGCCTGGAGGTGTGGATATCCTTAATGAATATGGACACACCTCCGCCTTTGGTGTTCCGGTCCAGGTTATGTGGCCAAAACGTGTGGTGTGAGTTATAGCCTGGTAATGCAGGAGTGCTCTCTGGAGCCTTGAACCAGGTCTCAGTCACTGCACAGATATCGATGTTCTCCATTTTAAGGCATGCCTCGAGTGAGTGCATTTTGAGATTTGGACATCTAGCATTGAGTAGCATTACCCTCAGTTTTGCTTGCCTGTTCCTGTTACAGTGGTGAATTTGTCATTTGAACCTTGCCTAAAAAAGGCACTATAGGGGCAGCAAGAGCCTTAGCCAGTATCCAGAACCCCAGGGATGACAGGTGCAGGCCATCTCTGGAAAAGCATCGTGGTCTATCGACCACGTCATCCCGGGCAGACAGATACTGGATCCCCTTAGAATGACACCAGATGCTTAGCCAATTGTTGAAGTCAATCATTTTGTCCTTGTACTGCATTATCATTCTGGGTGATGGCAGAATGCTTATCAAGGCTAGGGTCAAACCTGCCTGGGCTACAAGATTGGAGAGCTCTTCCATGTCTCTTTTCATGTAGTCCAGGGAGGTACATCTCAGGTCATTCACACCAACATGGACAATGACAGAGTCATATTTGTACTTGTTGTGGAGTGACCTGAGTGCATGAGTTATGTGGTGGATCCTGGCACCCGACAGGCAGCTGACAGTAACCTTCTCCTTGTTTAGCCTAGTGAGTGGGACATCAATGTGTCTGACTATAGAATCACCTATGACTAGTGTGTTGGGTACATTGTTTTGCCTTATGGGCTGTGTTTGAGTGGCACACTGAGTCTGTGAGCTATTTGTCATTTGGGTTGTGTTGGGGGGTGAAGGTTGCTTGCATTTCTGCTTTGGAGGTCTCTGTTGCTTGAGCAGATTATTACTGAGAGCATCCACAAATGTTTTTGTGTTTCTATGTCTGGATTTTGGTGGTGTAGGTTTAGTGGGACTATGTGATGAGTGTGATGTGGTGCAAGTGTTTACCTTCTCCTCTTGACTGTCAAGTTTAGTCTTGGTTGGAGAGCTTTACCACCAGTTTGACTAAATAAGTGCATCTCTCACAGGTTGTGGTGTTGGGTGGTAGAAGGAGAGGGTTGTCTGTGTACATGAGGCAATTGCTACATTGCCCCAAGATAACCAGATTCATCAGATAGATAGGAGAGAACACTGGGAGCTGACCCTTGGACATGCCTGAATAAAAAAACTCATCTAGACAAGTGAGGAAAATGAGTATAAGAGCTATGTTTCTCTAAGCAAGTGAGGAAAGTAAGTACAAAAACTGTTTTCCTCTAGGTAAAGAGGAAGGTTGAGTGCTGTAGTAATCTGTAGCTTATTTAGTGTTAACAACAAGTTTTGAACAAGTACTGAGCACAAATAAGCAAATTCAAGTGCTAAAACTAAGAATCTGTACCTGGATCTTGTGGTAGATAGGCTACCTAGTGCTTATCACTCCCATTGATAAGCTAAAATTCTTCCCTCCAGCACAGAAAGGCTTAGGGGGTCTCAGAAGTTTACAAACAGTCCTGGATACAGCACATCTGTATCTGGACTAGACTAGTTATGGGAAAGGTGGGAAACAAGCACAAATGTGGGCTTTTAAACCAGTAAATTGAAAGATATGGAAAAACTGCCAAACGGCTAATAAACTACAATTTCTGTGCCAGAAGCCACTCTTGTGGTAGATAGGCTACCTAGTGCTTACCACTCCCACTGATAAGCTAGAAGGCTTCCTTTCCTACACAGAAATGCTTGAGGGTCTCAGAAGCTTACAAGCAGTCATGGATATAGCAAATCTGTATCTGGACTAGACTAGTTGCAAAAAAGATGGGAAACAAGCGCAAACACAGGCTTTTAAACTAGTAAGTTGAAAGAGATGAAAAAACTGCCAAACAGTCAATAAACTACAATTTCTGGGCCAGAAACCACTCTTGTGGTAGATAGGCTACCTAGTGCTTACCACTCCCACTGATAAGCTAGAAGGCGTCCCTCCAACACAGAAAGGCTTGGGGGGCTCAGAAGCTTACAAGCAGTCCTGGATACAGTAAATCTGTATCTGTACTAGACTAGTTACAGGAAAGGTGGGAAACAAGCACAAACACGGGCTTTTAAACCTGTAAGTTGAAAGAGATGGAGAAACTGCCAAATGGCCAATAAACTATAATTTCTGGGCCAGCAACCACTCTTGTGGGAGATAGGTTACCTAGTGCTTACCACTCCCACTCCCACTGATAAGCTAGAAGGCTTCCCTCCAACATAGAAAGGCTTTTGGGGCTCAGAAGCTTACAAACAGTCCTTGATATAGCAAATCTGTATCTGGACTAGACTAGTTACAGGAAAGGTGAAAACAAGTGCAAAGCAGGCTTTTAAACCAGAAAGTTAAAAGAGATGGGAAAAACTTCCCAAAAGGCCAATAAACTACAATTTCTGGGCCAGAAACCACTCTCGTGGTAGATAGGCTACCTAGTGCTTACCACTCCCACAGATAAGCTAGAATGCTTCCCTCCAACACAGAAAGGCTTTGGGGGCTCAGAAGCTTACAAACAGTCCTGGATACAGCAAATCTGTATCTGGACTAGACTAGTTACAGGAAAGGTGGGAAACAAGCACAAACGCAGGTTTTTAAACTAGAAAGTTGAAAGAGGTGGAAAAACTACCCAAACGGCCAAAAAAAACTACAATTTCTGGGCCAGAAACCACTCTTGTGATAGATAGGCTACCTAGTGCTTACCACTCCCACTGACAAGCTAGGAGGTTTCCCTCCAACACATAAAAGCTTTGGGGGCTCAGAAGCTTACAAACAGCCCTGGTTACAGCAAATATGTATCTGGACTAGACTAGTTACAGGAAAGGCAGGAAACAAGGTTAGAATTTTTTTTTTTTGGAAAGTGGAAAGGAAGAAAGGAGAAACAGAAGATAATTCAAAATTAAAGACCTAAGTGGCTTGCCCTTCACAAATGTTCTCTCTGTATTAGGTAGAGTGAGCTAGTGACACTAGACTGGAATAGAGCTGGGATAGAGCTGAACAGATGGGACTGGTAAGAGTGTCTGAGGTCAAAATGTGATCTCACTGTACTCGGTTGAGTGAGCAAATGAGATAGACCCATTCAGATGAGATGATAAACTTAGGTCCCTTTTTGCCGAGTTGGTAGTAGCTCAAGTGGATGTAAAACATCTTATTACAAATTCTGCATATAAAATACTTTTTAGAAATATATATATAATTTATACACAGATTCTATATTAATTTTTCTTCATTCCCCTGCTCTTCTCACATTCAAAAAACTTTCTTCAAAATGTCTCTCAGATTCCATTGCTAATTAGACAATGGTTCCATACATCTCTGCTTCTACAAAGCCATGAAGTCAACAAAAATGTATGAATTGTGTCAACATTTTCATCATTATTGTATACTCTATATATGATCATATCCATTATCATTGTTTAAAACTTTCCATGTTATACATGTTTGCCACCTTTTCCCAAATCCCCTAAGCAGCAGCTAAAAATCCTCCATTATAATTATATTCATGAAAACACATGCATACCTCCATGCTTCTTCAGACAATTCTACTTCTTTACCCATTCGAAATGTTTATACAAAAATTATGTTTGCAGGCCCCGTTACTCTCCTTATATCTAGAGTTTGATTCACATGCTTTTGTAACTATCACATCTATCTCCCATATGTATTTCTTCTTTGTCAATACACAAATCCCAGAATACTGTTTTTTACCAAATGTCCAAGTGACTTCACTCACGCATATTGCCTTGGCTACCTTTCTTCTGTCCATTGATGCGTCTTACATTTAACAAACCTACCACATCAGCTGTATGCTTTCCGACCATCTAAGTATTGTTACCTTTATACAGCATTGTCAGACTAATCGCAGTAAGCATTATAACACAAAGGCTTTCCTTTGTCTTTACCAGCAGCTTTTTTCTGGGATGTTTTTTCTTTTGTTTTCTTTTTCTTACTCTTTCTCATATTAAATCATGCATGCTTTTTTTTCTTTCTGATACTGCAATAGGCTCCCCATTTATTCTCTCTGTCTCCAAAACAATATATTTATTATTGAAGCAATTTCATTTATTTCAGTATTTTCTATGTCATTAGCTTGCCATATCCCTTCACATATTGTACAATCCATCCAAAAGTGCCTATCATATGCACATTTGGTACCTTTCATTTTGTAGTTTTTCATATTATGTCCCCTCTCCCCATAATGAGTACATTGTGCACTAAGTGATCAAGGGTGGCACAAAAATGCATGATTTATGTTGGCTCTAGTAATTCAACATACCTTTAAGAAAAATGACAAATCTCTGGTTCATTTACTTTGAAAACAGCCCTTTGTTCTTATTCCCAAGTCTATATCTTCCACTCATCTGTTGATAATTTTATTTCATATTTCACTGTACTTTATTCTTTAAAATACCTCCCAATATTCTATTGAAGTAAATAATTTTTAAACTGCAATATCAATCTCTTTATTGCTTATAAAGCTAAATCCTCAAATATATAATCCTTCTATAGAACGCAATCATTTCTTTTATAAATGTAAGGACAAATTTAGTGAAAAAGACTCAGATGTCACATCAGCATATAATTATTTCTCAGTATGTATAACTGAATGAATTTGCTGTTCTACAAAACCGAAAGCCTCAATGAATTTGTCCCACAGCACACAACTGCCCATAATTTGCAGTCTTTTTGTTCTTACCCAAACCGTTGGTCTTCTTGTCACAACTGTAACAGTTTTGCTGCCATGTATTTCAGTATGTTTCTGAATCTTTACCCAAGACTACATTTAGTGATGACTGCCAATGTCCAGAAGGATTGTGGGTGCTATTCCCGGTAAGAATTTATGGTGCCCCATCCACTCATCCGAGTTCCTTTTGAAGAGTGTCATACAGGTGCTCTGTTTCACATGAATTGATAGCCTGTTCCAAAGATGCAGCAGTCGCTGGGAGATAAATCTGTCCCTCCACTCTATGTGGCTATATATGGCAATATGGTTACTAAGGTAACAACTGCTCTAGTATTGAAAAAAGGACTCCCAGTAACAGGGTGGCAAAATATTTGGCAGACCATTAAAAAATCTACAAGTCATAAGGCACTTCCGAAACGGTAACCATTTAAAATGTTGGGACCCACTTCAGTGAGTCCTGAAATATGGAGACTGAATGCCAGAAGAAACAGACATGCATATATCAAGTCCGAGGGTTCTGGGTGCATGGGGGTGAAGAGGAGCTCCCACTGCAGAAAAAGGTTTAAAGGAGAAGAACAATGTTTAATATCAACTCTTCTCCGTTTTTTTCATTGTGTCAGCACTAGATGTTATAAGTGGCAACATTTCAATAGGGAGCCCTTCCAAACAATATTTTCCAAGGATGACAATTTGAAAAACATTTTTCCTAAACTCACACTTCTGTCCATTAAACAACCAGCCAATCTGCAGAACCGTATTATTAAAGATGAACTGAGTCCAGAACAGAACACAGTCCAAGATGTCATATAAGCCTGCAATCATCCACCAGGATACAAAAAAGTCAGATAATTTGTATTGCTAGTCAATAATTTCACAAAACATATTTAGTGTGAGGCACAGGGAGTTTTATATGAAGTTATGAAAATGTGGTCTAGCTAGTGAAATGGACAAAATGTCCAGAGGCAAGTTATATCTGGTATACAGGTCAGACAATCAGATCCAGAATGAATGCCCAAAGATAAACATGACTTGCAGAATGACTGACAAACCAATGCACGTTTCTCAGTCTGATCATCCTAAATTATTTGTCAGTTGCAGTTCTTCGATGACATTTTTGTTGTACCTCTGGGAAGAAAGGAAAGGGAGATAAAATTAATTTGGTTCTTCAGTATGGCAGTGATTATTTTGGATGTTGATCTAGATTTCATGAGGCATTATAGTACTTAGGAAATTTTCCATTTGAAACAACTAACAGTGGACATAGATTAGGTATATGAAATGACAACAAATGCTGCAGAGACATTTATGATGATTTCAGGCTGATCCCAAAATAATGGCCTCCTCAGAAAGTTAATAGTACATGGTGTTTATGTAGCATTGGTATTGTTTTATTCATGTGAAAGGAGTGATTAATATTATATTAATATTATATTTAGATTAATACATTAAGTTTAAGACTAGCAACTAGAGTACTTAGCAATCTAATTGGTCAGTCTCCTTTGCACATTTTAAGAGATAAGGCATGAGTTGATGTGTATGGTACCGATATTATTACACATCCTGGGGATGTTTGAGAGGGTCAGTAAGGCCATAATATTCAATATTTTAACACTGTGTTAAGGATGTCTGTTAAGTAATGTTATTTTTAAATGCCTCAGCAAGGACATAGTTCAGAAAAATTACTACATATATACTCTGATTATAAGACTTATAATTTCATTCTTTCTTTCTTTCCTTTTATTCCATCCTATTAGATAAAATAAATTTATCCTAATAGAATACACTTGTCCTAATTTCATAATTCTGTTTATCACCTCACCCATTTACAATAAATTCATCACAGTTAAGGTGCTGATTCCTCTGTACAAAGATCTCCAATCACCTACCTCACCTTTCTCCCTTCAAAACAAATAGCTTCCTCTGACATGAATCTACTATGCACATCAATCTTTTCTGCTTTATCATTCAAGGACACTAAATTGGTAAATTTCATCTTTGAAATTGCAGTCTGTGTAATATATATCATATCATATCATTGGGCATCGCAGTGGTGCAGCGGTAGCTTTGTCACCTCACAGCAAGAGGTTCTCCTGTTTGATTCTCAACTGGAGTGCCTTCTGTGCAGAGTCTGCATGTCCTCCCAGCATTCGTGTGCATTTTCTCCAGGTACTCCAGTTTCCTCCCACTTTACAAAGACATGAGTCTGGAACGTTTCTCCCTGGGCCTCTGCTGAAAATTGGCTTATTTCCAAGTCGGAATTTCCTGGTAAACAAATGTTAAATAAAATAACTAAAATACATAAATATCATATCTGTGTTGTTATAATTCCCATTTCTACCCCCAGCACCTACCAGTTCTGTGCTCTGTCCCTACTTTATCACATGACATTTGTTATAGTCTCTGCTCCTCAATGCTGTACTTCTAATACAGTTACAATGCTGCACCATAGCTTTATTTAAGTATTGCCCTATCATCATGCTAGCATTGTGTTACTGATGTTTTTCTTATTTGCACTTCATCATAACGTAAAATATTGTCTTCCTCTTGCCTTTTGGTCCATGCCATTCCTGAACAGGGTCTTTGAACCAGTGCACTTACCTGTTTAACAAATAAGTAAATAAATAAAATCAAAATAAAATAAATTCAGTGCTGTGTATCATTCTAAATGTTCACAACACATTGCTTTTTAATGTTTTGTTAGAAATATCAGGCTGTTCATTTTATGCATATTCACGTTGGAGGTATCCACACATTCGAACCATTTGGCAGTCTGTTTTTTTTTTTTTTTTCAGAATAGAGTACTATTACCAGAATATTATTACTATTGTTATATATTTTAAGCAAAATACCTGTCTCACATGTATTTCATCCTAAGACAGGCTAATAAATAAGACATTTAGTTTTCCATCTCCGAATTTAACTAATCTCTGAGCACACTTTCAGTTATTCTGATTTATTTTGATTGTTTTTTTTTTTCTTTCATTCCTTCTTTCTTTTGTTCTTAGCATGTGTTTTTGGGATTGTTCATCTGGGCATAAGTTGCACCTTTTCAGTGGAGGCTAGGGATGGAAAGCTCCAAGTCCAAATACATAAACAAAAGGTACAAAAATTAGGTAAGAAAAATTACAATGACTTTAAGTAATTTAATGGAATGAATATAAAGATAGTAAAACATAAACAGAGATTTACAAAAGACAGCACAACATATCAAGAGATAGAAAAAATGTAAGTCATTAACAAAATCTAAAATATGAGACTAGATAATACTTAACTAGTCTCCTAAAAATACTAGTTCTAATGTATCATTCAGGAGGAGCCTTAAAGGTATCAACATCTACTTAATCTTCAGCACTGGTTAGTATCTAAAAAAGATAAAAAGAAATTTCACTAGACCACCAGTGGCAATTTTGTTTTACCACTAGGCATACCCCTAGGCAATAAGCACACAATTAATTAATTAAAAACACTTTTAATAAAGGCATCAGAAGTTTGGCAGAAATGCAAATAAAACCATTATAAACTGAGAGATGTTTCTGCAAACCATGAAATGCCATAAAACACAAACAAAAACTCTGAATAAGATAAAAATAAACGCCATCCTCACAAGTCCCACTTCATTTGTAGAGCCAGAAGGAATCAAACAAAACATCCCCCATGCTTTTGTGGATAGTGAGAACTTTGGATTTCCAATTTATCCACCATTTATTTCCACAAAACCAGCTGAATAATTCTTCCAGGTCTTCATGTTGTCCAGCAGTTCCCCCAACACCTCTGCTTTTTCTAGATAACTTGGCAAAATGGTGAAAGTAATGGGTGCAGAAGTTTAAACTTTACAGCATCACTTCAGGTATATCTAAGAAATGCAATAAGGCCAAACGTGCAACTTTCCTTTACCTGGCAGTGATGATACTTCAATTAATTGTACTGATGAAAAACAGTGTGTGATTTGTGCACCACTAAAGACATGTTCCAGCACTAGTGCAAATCATTAATGAATGCGAGCATTTCAACTGATTGTGTGGCTTTTTATCAGTGCTGTGCCACAGTACACAAAAATAAATAAATTACAGTAAAATATATACATTTTAAAGCTTAACTCCGTGCATAGTGACCTTTTAATACATTGGAATTTAATGTTGAAACATGCGTTATGGTTAGGATCATTTAGCAGGGCTTTTCATATATAAAGCAGATGGATACCCTTAATTTCTGATAAATCCAAAGGTAAGATACTATATTAAAGATCATAGTACTGACAAAAAGTCTCAAGTATTACGCAGTGAAAATTTTGAGCCTAAGTGTACCTATTCCATTACTTAAATCTCTGTGTAGAGCCATTGCAGTGTACAATGTCTCTTTTCAGTCTCACCTGAATAAACATTGTGAACTACTAAAGAAAACATAAAAATACTATACATAAAGGACAGTGGAACATAAACAAAAAAATATGAAGATAGGCTAAAATTCTGTCACTGTTACAAGTGTCCTATAGACTATGAAGGGGGTAGTTTTATTTCATCTTCATTTTGTCTTCTGATTCAGTGCTATTTAGTCTGAGAGAATTATACTCATTCCATTTGTACTAGCTCTAGTGACATATTATTGCAACTAATGCAACTTAGCCAAGGGATTAACTTGTGATCTGAGATTCCCACGCTTTTAGAATAGATGCCAAATTAAAATGAAAAAAGTCTGTCATATGTCAATGTTCAAAAATAATCTGAACATTTATGTGCAAGAGCAAAAATACAGGAAAAATAAATCCCTGATTATGGTGGAGGCAAACTGAGTTTGATTAGTGGCTTTAATGCTTAATGCTTATGGAAGTGGACTGAGAAGGACTGGAATCAGTGTCTCATCCTTGGGGGATGGAGGTGATTCTGGCTTACCCCAATGCACCACTAGATGTTATACCTAGTGCAGTGTGAGCCCAGCAAGCCATATGCAAAGGGGAACTCAACAAGCAGAAACACACTACAAGCAGAAACAACTTCTATTTACAAGACAGCAATACTAGAGCCTGGAAGGGCTGCCAAAGGGGGGAGCAGGTGTGCCCAGGGGAAGAGCGTAGGCTGCCACAAAGAACCAGAAAAATTCTGTGTTCTGTACCACCCAACTGTCACCAGATATGGAAGGCTGTTCTGGATTCCTGAGCAGGAATAAACTGGCTGTAAGGCTCGCACTTGGCCTGGGAGTCCCTGGCTGACATTCATCTGGAATAAATGAGTGACTGGGTGCAGCAAATGGAGAAAACATTGGAATAAGTCCTGTGGCGAGCAAACTAAAAACAAAATGCAGCAGTGGCATCACAAAAATTCATGTTTTTTTGGAAATATGCCTTTCATCAAGCCAAAAACTTACATGTCTTTCAATGTACTCTGTATACATTTTTGTCCTATGTCTTTCAATGTACTCTGTATAATTTCAGTGACAAACATGAAATGTTAATCTTATTTCATATTCATCACACTAGATATTCACTTCTATGACTACCTCATTCATTCTCAATTTCCTCTCGCTTTGCAGTTTATTTATTTCACTGGTGCACTGACCTTTTTTTTCCCAGTTATCCATTAATTCAAAGACCATTTCTAGTAATACCCAGCTGGACTCTTTCCTCATCTCTAGCTTCTTCTCCACTTTCTGGCTCACTGCCAACACATCGAATCAGTTGTTTTGCATCCTAATTTAAATCCAAATTGTTCATTTCTCATTTACTTTCTACCACTCTGCATATTCGTTCATTAATCACACTCTCCAGCACTTTCATGCAGTATGACAGGAGTCTGATACCTCCGTACTTCCCACAATACATGCAAAGCAGGTAATGAGGCCATCTACTTTTTGTTGCCATAACAGTTATAAATCGTACTTATTATTATATGTCATATCAAATTCAAAATGCATTAATGGGAGAGGTTTCTCAGTGAGTTTGGCTCCAATGCCTGTAGTACATGACACATTGCAGTAACCTTGAAGCAGAGATATGACAGAACAATGCCAAAAAGTGGGCTTTTACAATACTGAACTCAATATACCCACTGATAGCTTACATGTACTACATACGTACACTGTCCAAGTGCACAGCCACTCAACAAACAGTACCACTCCCCTATTAATAAACTCAGAAAAGAACACTAGCCCAGGTCCTGCAGGGGGGGAAATCCAGTTCTGTGCATATGCAGGGGAGTAGGTGTTTTGATTTCACTATTTTGGCATTTCAACATTATACAGTCAGTATTATGACTTTCACCATATTACTTTTCAGTAAATTGACATAGAAATATATATGTATGTATGTATGTGTAAATATATATACATAGGACACACATGCACGCACGCACGCACACACACACACACACACACACACACACACACACACACACACACACACACACATACACACATATACATATAGATAGACAGTTACAGACATAGATATAGATATAGACATAGACATAAATATAGATATAAATATGGAAACTGTCTAATTGGGCTGCTAGCTACTTGTGCATTAAAACTGGTCCCTGCACAGAATAAGCTGGTGCAGACAATCTAGATGTCCCATTCTGTTTGAGATTCCCACTCCCTGACAGACTTCAAAATTCAACAGAGCACCACCATCTTAAAAAGTCATTTAGCAGCAGTAGAACTATCAAACACATACTCTTAAAACAGATGGCCCACTGCCACCAATGTATGACATCCTCTGACACAGATGGGGTATGAATCCTACTAATACCAACCCATACACCACTCATGTATGTGAGTGACAGGAAATAAGGTCCTTAGATCCACTCCACTGTCCCAAGGAGGTCTGATGGCTACCAGAGGGATGGTCTCTCAAGTGATACCACTGGTATCTAACAGGTTAAAGTAAGGAAAAGTGCACACAAGCCTAATTCAATATTCATTTCATCAAATGCAATCTGGACCTGAGAGCATAAAGTCAATATACACAACTATTTTGGATGAGCACTTCCAATATCCATATCCAGGCTAGGACTACACATTGACAATTTAAATAAGGGTTTGACCAAACACCCCAAACACCCCAGGTATCTTTCTCACCATGTTGTTTGTGAACCACAGTGTCTTCAAGTGACTCTTAGCCATGGTAGCTGCATTTCAAATTAATAGTTTCATGCTCTTGTTACATTTTAAGAGAACACACACGTTATATTTGCTTATATCTATATCTATCCACACACACGTGCACACACACACACACACACACACACACACACACACACACACACACACACACACACACAAAGAAAAAATTGCCAGACATTTACTAAAAGGTAAATATTAAAATGCCTCACACAAAAGTAAAACCCTCTATGAGTACAAATGCATATTAAAATAGAAATATAAAATTATCATACAAAAACAATTAAGTAAAGCCAAGTTTATCAGCAACTAAAACAATTTAAAAAAATTATGAAGGACAGGGAGAATTACTGCTTGCATGCATAAAATTTAATTTCTTGGGAGTTGGGAGTATACTGGTGAATATTTTTAGGTCCCAACAAGCAGATCATACTTCAATTTAAAAAATGACGAGATAGCATTCTAGCTTGTATATATATATATATATATATATATATATATATATATATATATATATATATATATATATATATATATATATATATATGACTTTCATTTCATGGAGCTGA
Organism: Protopterus annectens; assembly: GCF_019279795.1. Lineage (NCBI taxonomy): Eukaryota > Metazoa > Chordata > Ceratodontiformes > Protopteridae > Protopterus > Protopterus annectens. Next base: position 1,255,602,152 of record NC_056725.1, read on the forward strand.
CACCAGAATCAATAATGTGAATATTTTTTGAGGTTATGTTACCTGAAAAAACAATATTTGTACTTCTGAATTACCATGTGACTAACATGCATATCTTTTCTGGGCTCATTCATCTGCCAGAACTTGGCTTCAGGTGTTATGTACTGTCAGCACCTATTTATAAAGTGAACTGTGCAGTAATACAGAACAGATTGACATAAGACCCCCTTCGATGAACACTCTAATCATTTCATTCCAAAATTCCAGCTAGTTAACTGATATAACTCTGCACAGCAATTTGTTAAAATGGGTGAAGGAAACAGTTTGCATTAAAATATACTATAAAATATGTTATACAATCATAGCTCATTAGTAAGCAAATTATGCACACTGATTGGTCAGTCCAACCAGTGTGCCCATTGCAAAATTGAGCGTATACCAATAGATAAAAGTCCGGCCAATGAAGTCTGACTGGAATATCTTCTATTTATATATGCTAAGGCTTCTCAGTTTTTTTGAGCTAAGGGGTCAAGAGGTACACAAAAAAAAAGGCAGAAAAAATACAAGGAAAATCAGGTACATTATGCAAAACTAACCCTACTCATTGTGTGTGTGTGTGTGTGTGTGTGTGTGTGTGTGTGTGTGTGTGTGTGTGTGTGTGTGTGTGTGTGTGTGTGTGTGTGTGTGTGTGCATGGGTGTGTATGTGTATGTGAACCTGTGCACATGTGAGAGAGACAGAGTGTGTGTGTGTGTGTGTGTGTGTGTGTGTGTGTGTGTGTGTGTGTGTGTGTGTGTGTGTGTGTGTGTGTGTGTGTGTACCTGTGCACGTGTGTTGTGTGTGTGTAAATGTGTGTTTCTTCTTTAGTAATACTGTTAGAAGAAGGGTGCCCTTAATGGGGTTAAGGGCAAGGAAAAGGTTAAGTTTTGGGATAGCTCATAGGAGTACGGATATGCAAGGGTGCTTCTTATATAACACTTTCACCACACACAGTAATTTATATTCCCCCACTACTTATACTGCCAAATACCTTTTCAATGTCCATTAGTAACAAACATGACTCTCCACTTCCCTCCAATACAGGCCACTTAACAAAACTTATTAGTGTTCTCCATTGATCTTCTGAGGATCTATTCTTCAGAATCCCTGCCTGCTCCTCTCCAATTATATACGGTAATGTTTCTCAAACCTCCATGATAAAACTGTAGCAAAGATCTTAACATCTGCATTAAAGATGGAGAGCAGACTACAATGTTTATTTTATTTACTTTACTTATTTATATTTGTTAAAAGGATTTGGATCACTAGGATCTTCATCTTCTCCTAGCCCTTATAAAATATCATTAGAGTTACCATTTGCATAGACTGAAACATCTTCTCCCATCCAGTGGTGCATTACCAGAACTTCCTTTTTCACCCATCTCATCAAAATTAAGGTATCCTGGACTGCAAAATACTCAACCAGAACCATAATCCATATCTTTACCTTGCATCTTCTGCTTCCAGTATATTCACATAGGTAGTCTATTGCTTCCATGTGCTGCTTTGTCCTTTAATGTCACTTTCACGTTGTTAGAGAAATTGTTTCAAACTATCCACTCTTTCACTGATAAATTTTGTTGTATACTGGAATAATATCACCTCCATCTGCACCACCCTTAAGTCTACTTTCAGGGCATTCACTTCCATTATTAGACCCTGGAACTGCTTCAAAACATCACTGATTATTTCCTGTATTCTGTAGCTATCTTTTTATGACCTCTGCTTACTACATTGATAATGTCACAAACTCCCTGCCATACTTTTCAGTGAACTCAGCTCAATTTTCCACCTGCTTCCTACTCATCTCCAACAGCCAACATTACAGTAGTTACACTAAGTAGCCATCATGTCTGTTGACTCAGCATCACCTTCCCAAATTACTGCAACATAATTAAAATGAACTGAGGATGAAGTTGTATGCAAAGTGAAATGTGTGTCAAGTAAAAAGCCTTATAGGAGAAAAAAAGTGAGGACCTGTTACATGTAAATGTTTGTCAGAATGCTGAAGAAGCTGTGATATTAGAGAATAGATCAGTTTCCTGTCGGCCAAGAGAATTTACAGCTTTAACAATAAGATATATTCTGATAGAAAACTAACCTTTAGCACTAGAATAAGTTGTTGTTTGTCTTTTCGGCTTTTCCCGGTTAGGGGTCACCACAGCAGAACTCCAATCCGCTAATTATTGGCAGTAGATTTTTATAGTGCTGAGTTGCCAGCCCAACGCCCAACCTTCAGCAAAGGCACGCCCATTCACTCATGTCTTTCGGAAGCCACACGATCACGGAGAGGACATGCGGACTCCACACAGAAGGCACTCCAGCCAAGAATCGAACAGGAGAACCTCTTGTTGTGAATGTTCAGAATTCCATGAGTATGTTTAAAGTTTGGTTGGAAACAGGCTGCTCTTTGCAGGACATATTCAGAAGCTCTTTTTACAAGGAATCTGCAGGACTGCAGAGGATGTTACAAAAAGTATAATCTGAAAGTGAAATGCTGACCAGACATGGAACTGTACAATTCAGGTATAATGAGTGCAACATATTTTCCACAGATGCATTAAAAACTGTCAGAAGTACAAGAAGCTGTTTCAATAATGCTACGGTTACCAATGACACAAAAAGTAAAATAATTGCTGAGATATACTGATGGTTAGAAATGCAATTGATAAAACATATTAAAATGAAAGGTTGACCTACACAAACATTTTCAGTATAAAAAGAAATTCAGACTTATTTTTTTTTCTTTCACAAAGGAAATAAGATGTGCCCTAGGTTTAATGTTCAAAGCTGGCAAAATAATAGTTCTAAATTGATAATGGAGATAAATAGTTACAGGCTACAAGAATGGTATGTGGGAATAGTAAAGGGCAATTAAGGAGCAAGATCTATAATGTACTGGCCTGGAGCATTGTCTCAAAACAAGTAGCACAGTTTTGCCATATGCAGTGTCTACAACAAAAACATTCCAGAGGAACAGATGCTATCGTACCCAACTCATTATCCAGAAAACATAACAGGCACTGATTTGATCACTGACAAAGAAGTCATGCATCTAATGTGCTGACTATGATTCCATGTTCATTGAAATAATCAGTCTGATGGAAACAACAATTCTAAGGGAGATGAATGCAATAAAGACTATGTTAAGATGGGAATGCATAGAATTGTCATATCTGACAATGGTCCATGATGCAAGAAATTCAGAATCTGTGTGCATGAGTGGGGATTTAGCCATATAATATCCAATCCATACTATATATAATCAGATAGGCAAATGGAGGCAACTATGCAAAACAGAGAAAAATCTAATCTGAAAGAGCAATCACAAAAGCTATGAGGATTGTCATCTCACAGTTTAGAAATATAGGAATACTCCACTGAAGGAATGCATTGTTTTACCAGGTCATCTGTTAATGGGCAGAAAGTCTTAAAATGAATTAAGTATTTCACCTACATGACTTGATGCCTGAAAACAAACACAATGTATAGGACATTAGGAAATACTGAAAAGATATCAGCAAAGGCAAAAATATTACTGAAATAGCAAGTGCAAAATGTCACCACATTTGCAGGTTGAGGACAAAGTAACAATATGGAAGCCAAAGAAATGCCTGCAGCCTGAATCTGAAGTAGTTGGTAAAGCAGCCAGAGCAAGACTGTGTGTTGTTTGTGAGGAAAAATAAAAAGCAGTGTGGGAAAAACTGGAGACAATTGTAGAAACTAAATTCATGGATGACCAACTTCCAGGAAGAAGAGTAACCAGAGGTGTCCCAACCAGTCCGAATCATACTTTGCAACTATCCAGATTTTAACAGAATGTCCAGTTTTTATCTTATTTTTGGCCTTTCCTTCATAAAATTTGAGGTTCTCTGGCAAATCAAAGATTGGTATGGCTAAATAATAAATGATATTTGAGTTTTAGGTTTCATATCCTTCAGAAAATTAATTTTAAGACAAAACCTTTTAGCATGTTAACTTTCTAAGGTTATAAGAACAATGTTTAAAAAATTGGCACTGTGTTTGGGCTTTGTTTCTCCCCCACAGACACTGCTTTTGGCTTTGTCCAGATTACAGGTTGAGAGGTATGCGCCCGACATGGTAACTGTGACATCTAAGTGAGTCAGATATGCTTCAAGTCATCTCTTCAATTAAATCAGTCATGCATCAAGATTAGAGATGGCACGATGTATCAACTCAAAAATAACAAATTAAGTGCAATCTGGGAGAAAGAGTTAGATATGAAATTTGAGTCCCAGGTGTGGGGGAGAATAATATTAAGTCAATGCTTACACACATTTTTCTATACTCCAACATGACTCTTTAAAATATCTTTCAGTAAAGACTATTTTTGCTGGTGATGTGCCAAAACTGCAACAGGTTTGTACGAGGTATATATTTTTGAATGTAAAAGAAACATGCAATAAAGGGGTGCTAAAGTTGTTTTATAAGCCATTCTCATGGAAACTTACACAACAGGTTAATTTTTTGATACCTTTGAAGGAGTATATTAAAACCAACTGTGGAGGGAACTTTCATTGATTGGTGTCTTAACGTTATTGTATAAAACAAGCATTACTAAGAGATGGGAGGTTAGAACTCCCCATATAGGTTCATAGGTTCATAGGTTGGTACTGGGCTATCTGCCCGAAGGCATATATTAGCCCAGCCACTTTGTAAGGTATTCACCGCCCCTTTAGTAGTTCCCTAGACCCTTGTACTAGCAGCTAGTACCCTTGGCCCCTATCTAGTAGTGCTGTTGGTGTGATTCCCCGAGATTGCTGGTTTTGGCACTTGATTTATGTATGAAAGAACTAGCAACTAGCAATCATATCTGAATGGAGAAAGTTTTGCTTTTACTGGGACTCACGTCTCAACAGACAGAGGCAGACAATAATGCTCAAACTAACCTACCCCCCCCCCAATAACCTCTAGAGACTTCTTAACATACTCCCTTCTATTAAACGCCAATGATTAGGGACACAATTTAGTCAGGTTGCATAGCTAGGCTTATAAAGGCCCTGGTGGTCATTAGCCTAGTATATAACTATGAAATGGTTAGTTGTGATGGTCTTTTCAACTCATATATTGCAAAAATATTATTATATCTTCTATATTTTATCATCAGTCTAGTTCTCATTGTGTATTCATAAAACAGATGTTTTTTGGTTGCTTTAGATTTCTTGAAGAATGTTGTTTAGAAAATAAAATTGCTCCAAAAAGAAGATTTGAGATTCACTATACATAGCTCTGTTAAGTTAACTTGAAATAGATGCATAGACTATTTGAAAGTTCACCATGACAATGATGTTATTAAGTATTATTATTAAATGAATAAATTATCACTGTAACATAATTACTTCTATCGCAAAGACTTTCTATTGAATTCTAAGACGTGATATAGAAATGTTTTCTGTTTCTTTGATTGAATGATTGGTTCATTGACAAGGACAAAGTCAATATGAGCTGCCAAAAAAATTAATTTTCTAAGTGTTTCAGTGAGGTAGAGACCAATTAGAGGAGTTCAACAAATTCAGGTTCAATGTTTTTTTTTTCCTGATTTTAAGATATACATCTTCATATTTCACATAAAAATATTATTAATAATATTTTCAGAACTGTAAATCGTGTCCCTAATAAGTGCTAAACAATCCACAAATAAATGTGAAATACAATTGTCTGCTTTATTATATTGTTCTGAGCTCAAACTGTTTACTGTTTAAGCATTCAGAAAGCCATACCTTGTATGTATAATAAAGAAGGAGCTCAGAATTTTCTTACTTGTAAAGAAGGCAGGATTCACGATGGCTTGCACGGAGTCTAAGAGTCGTGTAAGACTCCATGCAGCCATAGCGATCCAGGAACAGCCCGAAATCCCGTGTAAGAGACAGCTAAAACGACTCTTACATGGGCAGGGCGTGGATATGCTAATCACCCCACTTGCAGCCGAAAGGCATGCAAATGAGGTAGATTAGTGATCCACGAAGCTGAAACCAGACCGTGTAAGAGTCATGTTAGTTGCAGAAATGTACTCAGTTGACAACTGAGTACGTTACTGCAAATAACACAACTGAGCCATGACATCTCCAAATAAAGTGTGCAAATGTTGCAGTCAGCATGCCAATGGCCAAATATGTGGCCATTGGCATGGTAACCCGATGCAAACATGAAATAATTTTTTTTTTCGAGATCGGCGAGGTTTAAACGCAGCGCAGCCCAGCGCAAACGGGCTGCGCTATATAAAACAGAAAAATAAAGGTTTGAAACCCACAAATGTGGGTTTTATGTAATGCATGGATTTGCAATGCAGGGACTAGCAGACCAAAAACAACATGGCCACCGTCTAGTGGTTGCTAAGGGGGGAAGCTGAGTGTAAGACATGTAACTAAGCATTAGTAGGCAATCCTATGTAAATGAGTGGTAGGATAGTGAATCACACTGTCACATAGCAAATGAGCACATTCCATGTAGTGTAAGAGTTAGATAAGGTGGAGTAACAGAGTAGGAGATAGGTGACATCACAGGGGGGAATGTCAGGAAGAAATCAAGCTCATTGGAGCAAAGTGGTATGTGAAACATGTCAATCACACAGCATAAAAAGAGGAGTGTCAACAGATAAGCATGGGAAAGTCAAGAAATAGAAGGTGTACACTGTGGCCAACACCAAAGTTTCTTGCTGTACGTGCATGCGCGTGTGTGCACGCTGGGAGCCGCAAGTAGGACAGAGTGCGCGCGTGTAAGACAAAGTAAGCATGTAGGAGCCTGTTTAAAGATATGTAGACCTGTTTGCGCTGGTGTGCGCGCGTTTTAATCCGAATAAGCGGATTCTGGTCCGTGTAAGCATGTGTGCATGCGTGGTAGCCACTGTGAGCATGTTTTCACTGGTATGTGCACTGCTCTCACCTGAGGAAACAGAGAGGAAAAGGAAGCAGAAGAAATAGTAGGAAACTAGCGGGGAATACTTGTAGAGGTAGCAGGTGAAAACAATTAGAAGCAGGCAATTACACAGGCAGAATACAAGCCCAGCCCATCACTTAAAACACTGCAAACAGCATTGCAGTATGTTTCTCTCAAGAGACACTGCAAGACAGGAGTAAGCTAGTAGAAGTGAAAACTGAAAAAGCTGCACTCAGACCAAACATGCTAGGGGCTGCCATAGCTGTCATAAGGAGACATAGGAGACTTGCTGAGGGTGGTGACAATGGGAATGCTGCCAGACAACCAACAGTGAGGAGACGGAGAAGAGTGTACAGGCCCAGGTTCACCTACCAGGGGTTACATGAGCTGGAGATAGTGGAGCGCTATAGAGTGGACAGAGACCTCCTGCAGCAAATTGTTGAGCTGTGCAGGCCACGCCTCACACACAGAACCAACAGAGGAGAACCCATCCCAGTGGAAACCAAGGTATGTGTTGGCCTAAGAATACTAGCAACAGGTACCTTCCAGAGACCAACTGGTGATATGATGGGGATATCACAGGCATCAGCCTCCAGGGTACTGCACCAGTTCCTGAATGCCATGTTAGCACATGTCGGTGATCATGTATATTTCCCCAATGCCCGTGAGGTATTGGCCAGCAATATGCGTCTCTTCCAGCAAATAGCGGAATACCCTGAGGTAGTGGGTGCAATAGACTGCACGCACATACGCATCAAAGCACCAGCCGGTGAGTGGGGTAGGGCCTACATTAACCGCAAGGGCTTCCCCTCCATCAACTGCCAGGTCATGTGTGATGCCCAGGGCATAATAATGAATGTGTGTGCTGGCTGCCCTGGGAGCTACCATGATTCCCATATCTGGCATTTGACGCAGCTGTACCAGACATTTGTCAATGGGGACATTCCACATGGTCACCTAGTGGGGGATGCAGGTTATGCACTGGAGCCGTGGCTGATGACACCCATCAGAAACGCACACACACCTGAACAGGAGCGTCATAATGAGGCACACGCACAAACACGTAATGTAATAGAGCGTGTGTTTGGGCTGCTCAATTCATGATTCCGGTGCCTGGACACATCTGGTGGAGCCTTGCAGTACTCACCAACTACATGTACCCAAATTGTCATGGTATGTGCTATGCTACATAATATGATCCTGCGAAAACAGCTGCAGCAGGACCAGCATAGGGCCGGGACAAACAGCCCCCCACCATTGCCAAGGCCATCACAGGCAGAGCGTGACTCGGAGGAGGAACAACCTGAGCCTGCCCCAGTAGGCAGAAGGAGGCATGCCCAGTATGCCCTGGTCTTAGCAAATAGGCAACGCATAGCACATACACTGGCTCAGTAGGAACCCCGGGAATGATACCCCCCTCTGACTCACTCATATAGTAACAGGGATGCCTAACATGACACAACCTGCTCTCAAACATGTACAGGGAGTGTAGTATGTGCATCCGAAAGGGGCAGCCCTGCAGCACCACCTGAGGCATGATTGCCATGTGTTAAGCAATGTAACACCATCTAGTATATGCAAACATGAAGACCCAACCTAACATCTCACCCTCATCAAGCATGATGCCACACTATGAAGACAACAAGATCAAGTACAATAATTGGTTGAGGTATTGCTGTTAGCAAGGGGGAACATATGGCTGACAGCCTGGGCTGACATGCCAAGCAAGACATGATGCCCCACCTGCTAGGGATGGCATGCACACAGCACACCTGGCTGTGTAGATACTGGCAAAGGCTGTTGTCACCCCCACTGTGCCTGGAATAGGTAAGTCTGGAAACACAAATCCACCACCATAGGTAGCACAAGGGATAATAACCTGGACATAATGCTACCCAACTCCAGAAGTCTAACCTGCAAGGTGCATGCAGACCAAACCCACCACAGCATGGAGAATGGTAATATGTGTTCTGTAACAGAAACCTGGGAAAGGCCCAGAAGAGCACCCTAATACTACCAGGTTATGCCTCATACCATGCTCTACAGCTCCAAAACATGGAATACATGACAATAGGAGTGTGGCTACCAGTAATTATCAAGAATAACCACACCCCCAGGTTGGTACCACAGCAAGAAGCAGCATGGACTATCCATGGGAAAGTAACACTGTCTCAAACTGTGTACCTGTTTGAAGCCTGCTACAGACCACACACAAACCCAGGTACCCCAGCCAGCCTTCCTGAAGACACTTCAGAGTATGAATGTCTCAACAAATACCAAACAAGGCACACACAATGTATGACATAGGTGGCAATCCATTATGCATGGAAGAAGTAATCATGGTCCTAGGGACACAAGTGGACGGTAACCTGTCATGTGACACTCACATTGCCAAGGTGGCCAAGAAGACCTGCTATATTGCCCACCTTAATATGAAAGGATGCACATGTAGAGCTACAGAGGTCACTGTGATCCCATACTCTTCCCTTATCTGGCCCATACGTGATAACTATGCCCCAGTTTGGATGTACCTTACCTTACACATGCAGCAGTCAGAAAGACCTCAAATGTACCCCACCAACAAGATAAAGGGTCTAAACATTGGACATCTGCAGCCTGGCTGAAGAAACCACAGCCCAATTCAGAAGCATACTGCACAGTCAGAGGTGATGTATGCCTGATGTACAAGGCCATGTCCAATCCAGAATGAATGGATATGATCCACTGCAGAAACCCCAAATCCAGCAGACACACCACAGTGAGATATCTGAACCTTTACACATAGATTAATAGGATGTGCTGGAGGGACAGATCCATAACTCAGAGGCTCAGGACACTCTGGAACAGAATCCCAGTCCATGATAGGCTGAGCTCCACACACAATCTCAACAAGAGAAATCCGGTGAAGTGCATGGGAGATAGTAGGTGTACACTGGGGGCCACCCCCGTGTCCCATCTAGGAATGTAAACCCTACATGGGCATAATATGCACATTGCAAGGGGTGTTGAGACCCACACACAGTCTGTCCATGCTCAAACAAGGCCAGGGCAGATAGCCTAGTATGAACCTATGAACCTATGATGATACAAATTGTGCAGGACACAAAGGATTATCGCACAGCTGTCCTACCTGATGGTAGGAACCATGGTGATAATCCACAGATATGCTCTGCAGCACTCTAATATCACAAACAATACACCAAACCCACACACATTGCCAACAGCCTACCGAACAGATTGCTTCCAACCTCCCCACCAGCACCTAACTGCCAAATATCTATCCCAGGAGAGTGCTGGCCCCCCGACATTGCAGATGCTGAGGTAACAGCCAGCATCCACAAAGCACAGCACACAGCATCAATGGTACCAGATGGTGTCCTGGGTTGTGTCCAACAAGTACTGTAAGAAGAATGGAACAGCAAATAGCATTACTGTCCACTATGAGTCCTACCACAGGATATGTACCCAAAGAGCAGTGTACAGCAACAGTGGTCCCACACCACAAAGGGGGTGCCTGAATGGATACTGCAAACTATCACCCCTCAACCCCGACTATCTAGGTTGGCAAAGTAATGTAGAGGATGATCATGGATCCCATAAATAACGAGATTGGGTACCTACAGACATTGGACCCTACCCAGTGTGGCTGTCATAGGGCAGATCCTGCCCCTTACATATGTCTGACTCATGTGAAATGTGCACCAAGCCCATTGATGTGGGGAATGTTGATCACACAGCCTATCTGGACCTTGCTAAACGCTTCCATACAATACCCTAGTTGGCAGTACAGATAAGATCACCAGCCTAACTATAAACCCCTATGCAAGTAGATGGGTTGCAAACCAGCTCAAGGACAGAACTGACCTGGCAGACATGCTGTAGCCATGGTAGACTGCAAACCATGTACAACTGGCATCCCACAAGGCATGGCCCTGGGACCTCTCTTGTATGCTATATATGTCACATAGGTACAGGCCAACATGGACGGACTCTGTCTGAACAGGTTTGCAGAGGGCTACAAACTGGCCACCATATCGGACCCTCCAGCTGACACAAGCAACCTACAAAAGGCACACATAGAAACACATAAGTGATGCCACAGCCATGTCAACAAGCTAAATGCAGAATAGTGTATAGTCAACCCCTGTGGAAACACAGTACATGTCAAGAAATTACCACATAGGTGTTAACCCAGTAAGTACATCAGGAGAAATAAGAGACCTGGGGACACAAGGTGATAGATATCCTGCATGTGACAACCATGTGTCTGTAGTGGTTACAGAAACATACCATATACCCACCTAATCATGAAGGTAAGCACAGCTTGGTTAGGGTAGGTCAATGTGCCTCTACAGTCATCCATCAGCAGCCTCACAATTGTGTACAATGGCCCTTCAGGGATGTACCGTAGCAGACACCTGCAGCAACTGGAAAGACCACACAAATACCCCACCAGGAGGATCGCAGAGCTGTAACAGATGCTATGTGTCGCCTGAGTAAAGAAACTGCAGCTCCACACAGTGCCATACTGCCTGGCTGGAGGTGAACTGTGCCTGATGTATAGAGCCATGAACAACCTGGTATCAATGGACATTTGGCACCATGTAAACACTGAATGCTGATGACCTATGCAGCTGACAGGCCTGAACCCCAGCACAGACATAAACAGGACATGCTGTACCGATTGGTCCATAACACAGAAGCTCACTCCACTCATGACTGAACTCCCACTACAGGATATCCAGGGAGTCCCTCAGTGACTATCATCCAGAGGAATCATGATGACTGGATGGGAGATGGTAGGTGTACCCTGGATATCACCTGTATGTCACGGGTAGCAGACGTACAGCACACTAACTGTGACATATGTCATGGCAAACACAAGTAAATGTGTGTTGAAGGACAAACACTCTCTGACTAGCATTACAAATGGACTAGGGCACATGGACATTGTTTGTCACTGTCCACACAAGTTGTGGAATACATTAACAATGTCGGACAATCATGTACTATGCTGTCCATATCTGAGCAAAATTCAACATGGTCATATCTGCACAACTGGCCCTCAACCAATCTGGTGTGCTCACTATAAATATTACAAGCAGTGATAGGACTGAAACCGATTATACTGTCCACCACAGTGAAAGTACTGCATCAGTACACTATACAACAATACATCTGTTTGGTCAGCAGGAAAGGATGATGACAACTGTATGCAAACTATCCCATGGCGACCCTGCAGGCACAGCATAATGCCTGTTAGGTTCAGACACAAAGCAGTTGGGCAGTAAGAACACAACCTGATGTCCAACACTCAACTGTACATGTGATATATAGATGGCGTCCACACACAAACACAAATGTGGTGGTCCACAAATCCCAACATAAGGAAAGGTCACACTGGGCATGCTCACACACTTAGATAAATGAGATGTGGCAGTCAAGAAGCCATACAAACTGTGAACTGGGCATGCTCACATACTTAGGCCATGTCACAGTTCAGCAGTTACACACACATATCTGGCATTTCTATGTGTTAACACAGGAACCGCCCACAATACAGACATCTGCCCAGTGCACACAGTGAAGTTACAACAGAGACATAAATAAAGTACTGGATCCCAATCATATGCAAACATCTCCCACAGTACACACATTGTTTATAGAGATAGGGAAGGCTATGGCAATAAAGACCCACAAACAGTATATGAGCAACAGATACTTGCATCTGACAGGTAAACATATGGTCATAGAGTGCAATACCTGACTGTTGTCCCTAGGGAATACAGAAGGCTATCCACAGTGTATTTGGCATCTGCCTTCACAGTACAGTAGGCCACTGTGCCTGTGCAAAGTTAATGCATAGATATGCTCTCCCCTGTACTGATGGATAGTCACAGATGTACATACCTCTTCATCCATAATGATGTCAGCACATTATACATATGTCAGGAGCAGAAATTATACCCAGTAATGTGAATAGCGTGCTCCGCTACTGCGTCTCTAACAAGTGTCATAACATAGTTAGGCAGGGGTTTGAATCCTGCAAGTGCTCAGTGTGTGTGTGAATGTGTGTGGGGAGTAGTATGTGCAATTCCATGTGTATGAGAAATGTCCCTTTTGGCAACTATTACTAAACAACACATGCTGCATATTCCACTGTCTAAACACTGATGATGTCAGCACCCTATAAGTACAGCAGGAGAAAGCAATCCCCCAGTAATGCAAATAGCACGCTCTGCTAATGCATCTCTCACAAGTGTCATAACATAGTTAGGTAGGGGTTTGAATCCTACAAATGCCATGTGTATTTTTGTCACACAATTTGTCCATGTGTGTGGGGTGTTGTTCTCAATATTGCACGACATACATTATATCAGTAATGTCAATGCACACATGATGTATGTGTGTGCCACCTACACATATGTATCTGTGAACTGCAAGAGTTCTCATGTCCGAAGCCTGCCTCATGTGAATACATGGAATATGCATCAGACAACTGTATGACTGTGGTGTTCTGTGCAGGGGCTGCATGTGGTATGTGACTGTACAGTGTGGGTTGTAGATGGTGTCATCCCACCAGCGAGGGATACATGATTGGTCTGGAGCATATAGTCCACATGTTGGTGATGAACAGGTGCAGCATGTTGTCACCACTTGTGGGAGTGGTAACAGGTTGTTCCATAGCAATGCAGGGAATGAATGATCAGAACCCTTCAGATAGGGTTTTGCAGCTAGAATAATGCTCACACTGTATGTTAGGGTAGTCGTAGTACAACCATAGAATGGTGTGTGTAGAGACCGTTATATTCCCAGTGTTGTCAGGAAGGCCAAGTGGGTTTCCTGGGTGTGGGAGCGTGGTGTGTGCCAGGCTATGAACCTGAAGGCAGTCTAACCCACTGTGTGTTGCACATGGAGAGGCTCTGATGCTTTGTGCAGTGCCACCAACCTGGGGGGTGTATCTGAGGTGCCTTTGGATACATCCCCCCCTGTTCTGGTTTGGTGCATGTGTAGGGGATGACAAGCGTGATATCAGGAATGACCTGGCACTGATGGTGTGCACCTGGGAGCCTTGTACCAGGAGTCTGTTACTGCATGGATATTGCTGTTCCACATGCTAATGACAGTTTCCACTGCATGCATCTTGAGGTTTACACTGCTGCTGTTGAGTAGCATTGCTATTAGTGTCCCATCCCGTGTGATACCTGTGTAGGTGGCTATGTAATGTCAGCCTTGCATACAAAGGCACTATGTGTGTAGCAACAGCCTCTGCCAATATACAATGGCCCATGGGTGACAGGTGCAAGCTGTCCCAAGCAAAGCAATGTGGTTTGTCCAGCATGTAATCCCACACTGACAGGCATTGGATCCCCTTTGAATGTCACTGAAAGATACGTTAATTGCAGAAACTGATGATCCTGTCTACATATTGTGGCAGCATTCATGGTGAGGGTGAGATACTACTCAAGGCCAGGGTCATACCAGCCTGTGCCACAAGCTCAGAGAGCCCCTCTATGTCCCCTAACATGTAGTCCAGGGAGGTGCGTCAGAGGTCATACACACTGGCACAGACAATGACTGAGTCATACTTCTACATGCCTTGGACTGACCGGTATGCTTGTGTTATGTGGTGGATCATAGTGCCCGATGGGCAGCTCAGCGTGACCGTCACCTTGTTCAGCCTGGGAGCAGGACCTCAGTGTATGTGACGATAGAGATACCTCATACAACTGTAGCAGGTGTGTTTTCTAGCCGTATGGCCTGTGACTGTTTGGCACACAGGCTTTGTGAGCTATGTGTTGCATGTGCTCTGCTCTGGCTTAACATTTGCTTGTGTGTCTGTTTTGCAGGTGTCAGCTGCTCAGGCAGGATGCTATTCTGAGAGCCCAATAATGTACCTGTGTGTTTCTGTGTTTGGATTGCGGTCGTGGCAGGTCTATGGGAGACTGGTACTGTATTCACTGTAGTATCCCACTCCACCTGACAGGGAATGCCAGTGCTGTGTAAACAGAGCTTAGCCCCCAGTTTGGCTATGTGGTTGCATCTCTCACATGTGTTGTATGTGTATGGGAAGGGGAGAGGGTTGTCTGTGTAGATGAGGCAGCTGTGACATTGCCACATGACTCACAGATTCACCAACTGGACCTGAGAGTAGATCGTCAGGTGACCTTTGCACATGCTACCATAGCATTGTGACTCCCATACTAAGTAACGACACATAGGGCCAATGGGGAACAAGGTACTCAAGGTGACTATGTGAGGGTGTAGTGCTCCTGATTTGTTAGTGCTGGCATATATGAATGCTATCTTGAGCAAATGTGAGGTAAGTCATATGCAATGTGTTACAGGCAAGCTACATGCAAACAGGACAAACAGTGACATTCTGTCAAGTGACACATGGACATCAGTACAGTAAGCAACACAGATGTCACTAGGGATCCACAGAGGCACTGTATATCTGCACTGCAGGTGGAATCAGTGTGTCAGGAACATAACAAGCAAACATGCATACAAACAAAGCTACAGTCAGCAGGCCTGTATGTAGACTATGCTACAACAAACAAGGTGTACGACTTCCAGTAGGTAACAGTGCATATATGCAGGCACAATAAGCCAGTACCCAGACATTCACAGGTCAGACAGGCTGGGTCCAGCCGCACCCCACACAAGTGTATAGACCACGTACCTTCATAATGTTGAATAACTGGCCTGATACCCAAGTGCTCATACCTGTAATAATACACATGTCAAATAACAGACACTGAGCCCTCACTCAGCAGTTCCAGACTTAGTATGATGTATGCTACCTGTCCTGGCACCACAGTATCCTTGACATGTATGGACACTCTCCCTTCTGTCATAGTTAGTTCTGTGTTTTGGTGCTGTCATGCATGGTATGAGGTGTGACCTTGTAGTGCTAATGTGCTCTTGTGAGCCTTGAACCTGTTGTGTAGTACTGCACAGATATCAACATCCTGAAACATCTGCATTGCAGAGTCATGTGTGAACAGCATGCAACTCGCAGTTGACATGGCCATCATTGAGTATCAATATGTACATTGTTGTATCCCCTGTGCTACCTATGTAGGTGGCCATCCCTTCACAGCCTCACCACCAGTATGCAAAGATGTGCAGACAGAACACTGTGATAATTACTATGGGTATACATAACAATACAATGACATTCATACTGTAACTGCATCAGGCATGCTGGTATATACCCACAATGCTATCATTACATTGTACTGTTGTCAACATCATACTATTACAATATGTCTATGTACTCACCTTGTGCATCAGCACCATGTTAACCTGTTCCTGCACCGATTTTACAGATTGCAGGAGGTGGCACAGTTACATCATATGCACAGGGTGTGTACCTGGTATGCCCGAGTCTGCCACTGATACAACCAATTGACATGTCTGTGTGTGTGTGTTTGTGTTGGTGAGGGACAGCAGTACAAGATGGGGCAATTTTGATGCAGTGTGTGCGTGTATGCGGTAGCCCTAGGTGTTATCACTTTGCATGTGTGTATGAATGCACACAGTCTCACCTCATGGCTGCCATATACAGGTGTTTGTGGACAGCCGCAGACTGTACCTGCCAGGTCATACAGATCACTGTCTGTAGCCACGGACACGGTACCTGTGCCTGGCAGGGGTGCTACGGACCGTATCAGGTACTAAGCCAGACTGGGTGCTGTCATCAGAAGCAGGTGTTTGTTGACTGGAGACAGGTCCCTGTTGGGACTGTCCAGCGCTACTTGCACGTGGTCTCCTGGGGTGGTCTGATGACAGCACAGACCCAGCATTGCTGGGTCTGCTGCTGGCACAATGTGAGCAGCCGCGGCAGTGTTGTCGTCCACAATGGCTGCCAGCTGCTGCTGTTGCTGGCATACGCTCATGGACATGCAGTTGTGGAACAGATCTAATGTGTCCCCCCAACGTCTGTCAATGACCTCGGTGAAGTTGCGGATGGCAGCCACAACATCACGCATACTGTCACTCATGGCTGTGCGACATGCTCTCAGCTCCCTCAGACCCTGTCTGGTGTACTGTTCCATACGTGACTGTGCCTGCATTACAGCCCGAAACATAGCTGAGGTTGAAAGACCTCTGTGGGCATGTCTGACAGGGGCAGTACGCCCACGGATGCTCCCACGAGAACCCATGGACATCTGCCTGTGTGGTACCATGTCAGGACCCTGGCCATAGCTGCAGTGTGGGGATGCATGTGCCACCAGTACCACATTACCCTGGTCAATGCCCACTGTATCCTGTCCATCACCTAGGGACATTGGTGACAAAGGATGTATTGGCAGGATGGCTGTGCGCATTGATGGGGTCGACAGCTGTGTAGTGTCAATTGGCTGACCAATGACAGACCCTGGCACACCTACCTGTGCCATTACACAGGTATCATCATTATCACTATCCACAGCAGCTGATTCAGGTTCCCTGCTGCACGACACCAGAGCAACACCAGAACCTGTGGGAGTAAGACAGGAAACACAGTTTACAATGTGTACACAATGCCACCACTGATGCACACATGCACACATGCACACATGGGCACATGCACACATGCACACATGCACACATGGGCACATGCACACATGCGCACATGCACACATGCACACATGCACACATGCACACATGGGCACATGCACACATGCACACATGCACACATGCACACATGAGCACATGCACACATGCACACATGCACACATGCGCACATGGGCACATGCACACATGCACACATGCACACACCTCAGTATATGAGATATCAACCCACAGACACAAACACACCTGCAATCAAACACATAGCACTACTGCTTCAGCCTATTATTACTATTAGTATACAGAGCATTGAAGGTAATGGTATTACACACTCACCAGCATGGATAGGCTGCCTTGCTGTTACACCAGAGGGCCCTGCAGAAAAGAGACATTTATTGTCAGTGGGCACAACTGTGCTATTGATACTGTGGGCATGATACAGTTCAGTAGTGCAACAGTTAGCTTCCACAGGTGTACTGCAGATATTGAGGGTATCACTAATGCACAATAATTACCAAGATTACAGTTACAAAATGAGGACACACCTCACACATGCATAACCTAACAGTGTACAGAATGGTCAACTATACACATGACATGTTACCTGCACGATCTGTGTCCTGCTGCTGTGTGGCTCCAGCCTCCATCATTGCACATGTATGCTGCTGCTGTTGCTGCTGTGCTGGAGCCACAACACTTAGTAGTAGTCCCTCCAGTCTGGTGAGGGGGGGATGTCTAGCCACCCCACCACCTGTGGCAAGCTGCTGCCTGTGGATATCCGATGCACGCTGATGGACATTTCTAATTAAATCATTGCAGTGATGGCATACCTGCTCATATGTCCAGTTATGTGTGCCTATGTCATTTACCCGATGGACCAGTTCTTGCCACAGTGCAGCCCTCTCCTGCTGGTTCTGGCTGGTGTGGGAAAAGAGTACAGCAAAATCCCGCACCAGGCTCTGGTGTATCTCCTCCTCCTCTGCAGCGATGTAGACAGGGTTCCGCTGGTGAACCATGGCCCTAAAAAGGAGAAGGAAAATATGTCAGCAATATCTGTCAGCAAACTATAGCACACATAATACACATAATACTCGACTGCAGTGATATAACTTAAGCACCATATATAGCATCTGTCTGTCTATTGGGGGATACACATGTAAATGACTAGATATCAGTGTTCATCCAACAACTGTGCAACAGTATCTGGCACACTCCATACGACAGACTAGTATACTGCAGCAGTCAACACACTGTTTCAGGTACAATACGCAACCTCACACTGGGGGTTTGTATCAAGGTACTGTATGGGGAACATTATCAGCCCATGCACTGCACACAATGCACGTTACATATTTCACTGGTAATGCACACTACTCTTACTTGCCATAACCCTACCTACACCACAGTGACATACAGGGTAACACAGCACAACATATGGCAATGTAGTATGTGTTGATCACAATACCTCACACATCTGTCTCTGGCCTCACACCAAGGACACACACTACCATGACAGACAGACAGTCATGGTGAGCAATCACACCAGTACACAACATGCACCCAGTCACTAGCACACTCATTCCACCTCACATATTCCGTTTGCAATGTGTTCATAGGTGTGCATTGTGTCCTAGGTAGGTAGTGTGCTTTTGGCCCTGGGCCTACAGCAGCGTACTGTTATGCTACCCTGCCCCTTGTGACACATGTGTTATGATCGTACCTGCTCCTTACAAACAGTTACACAGGGTGACTCATATGGCATATTACCTATCTGCATAACATTCAGCAGGGGTATGTCTGACATCTACTCATGGGGAGCCTTGCTTCTTAATTCTGTGTGGTCTACTATAGGGTATGTCATATCTGTGGGTAGGGTCCTGTACCTCCACCATGTGCTCTATACTGCAGTGACAAGGATGACAGACATAGGTAATTTGTGTTGTGGATGTTGGAGGTGTTACCATGGTTGTTAGACAACTGTCATGGGTGTGACTGAACTATGTATATCCAGCAGTGGTAACCTCTATGTAAGTAGTCTGTGTGCACTCTGTGGTGTTTGAGTGCATTGACACAGTTACTTGCATATGTCTGTGTCCTTCTCCATATCTGTTGCTGTCATGGGAGGTACATACCGTGTAGGACATTGTGGGGTGTGGAGGGGTACAATGACCTACATGTCCATAGCTGGCACACCATGTCCGCTGACACATTCCATGTACAGGTATTACAGGACTAGTGTGCCACTGTGTATATCAATGTGGAGCCTATTGTATGCTTGTTGCCCCTGTTCCCCCCTGACACATGCAGTGGTGGGCAGGCATGTACATATGTGGTGGTTACTGGTGTCAGTGTTTTTGAATGGGGTATGGTACTCCAGTATCCACACTGGTGTTCACTCCATGCCTTTGACACCGGGCACCTGTTGCAAGACATCTGCACACATGTGCCTCACACAGTCTATATATATATATATATATATATATATATATATATATATATATATATATATATATATATATATATATTGATATATTTATATCTGTATATGGATATATATATATGTTTGTATATATGTATATAAAATATGTATATATAGATGTAGATATATACATATAGATGTGGGGGGAGAGGGGGAGAGAGTGAGAGAGAGACACAGGGAGAGTGAGAGTGTGAGAGGGTGGGACAGAGAGAGAGAGATAGTCATATACAGACATATCTGTTGTCAGTCAGATCTATCTGTATATGTATATGTCTCTATAGATATCTATATATGTATGTGTGTATTACATATATCTGTACGTATATATTCTACCAATCTCGATGTCTGTGCAGTAAGTGAGAACCTGGTTCAAGGCACCTGAGAGCACACCAGCGGTACCAGGCTATACCCCGTATCATGCTTTTTGGCCCCAGGACTCGGGACAAAACAAAAAGGGAAGGGATGTGTCCATATTCATGGAGGACACACACACCTCCAGGTTAGTGGCAACACATGAATCATCACAGACCATCCAGGTGCAGATAACCGTATGCAAACCTGCTATACAACTGGTAGCATGTTACAGACCACCCTCCCAATCTCAGGGACCACAGTCAGCCTTCCTGTAGACATTGGAGGATATGAATGTCCCACCACACACCATCATATTCGGATACTGCGACTACCCTAACATACACTGGATGCATTATTCTACCCCAAACACCCTAGCCCAAAGGTTCCCGGAATTCACTATGTCAAATGCAATGGAACAGCTAGTCACCTCTCCCACAAGGAGAGATAATATACTAGACCTGATCATCACAAACATGGGGACAATGTGCTACACACTGGAAGTATACCCCTCACTAGTCACATCTGACCACAGACTAATCCCCCTGGATATACATATCCCACCTCCCCCACAACATAAAAGACTACAGTGGGAAACCTCTCACATGCCGACTTTACACTTCTTATAACTGAGTTGGTATCCTTAATGCCAACTGGGTCAGTGTAAACCACTTCCCACAATGCAGACACCTTCACATATGCTTTCTCCAGACATCTCCAAGAATGCATGGATCATGTAATCACAAATGAAACCATGACCCTCTCCACCAAGGGCAGGCGTCCTGTCTGGTGGACCCCAGCATTGAACAAATTGTATAACAACAGAAGGTAGCTACTGCATGGCAGAGCATACTTCCATAGAGCTACGGCATCTCTGATCAGCAGTAGTAGAAAGATACGTTTTGTCGTACAAACATGCAAGGTCAACAATGAGAGGGACATCGCTATGGTCACTACAGATAACCACACGGCCTTCTTCTGCTATGTTACACACCTGGGTGGGAACCCACAGTTGTGTTCACAGTTAGTTCACAGTGACAAACGCTACACTGAACACACAGATAATGCCAACAGTCTGGCAGACAGGTTCAGTGCAGGTTTCTCCCCCCCTCACCCACACATGTGGAATTACTTATCCCAGCTGACTGTAACCTCCCTGTCATCTCAGATGTCCAGCTGGGAACCACCCTCAGCAGAGCTGTAAACACAGCATCAATGGGACCCAACGGTATTGCAGGTTGCATGCTACGTGAACTGCAAGAGGAGCTACACATGCACATTAAATGCTATTCAGCCATAGCCTTACTAAAGCATATGTACCTGGACACTGGCATACAGCAACAGTAGTCCCACTCCACACAGGAGGCACCTCTACAGACCCTGGTAACTACCGCCCCATAAGCTTAACCAGCCTGGTCTGCAACGCTATGGAAAGGATCATTATGGTACCCATACACAGAGACATTGGGGACTTAGACACTTGATCCCACCCGGTTTGGCTTTGTAGAGGGCAAATCCTGCCATATGAACCTGGTATGACACTGTGAAACTATATATGTCTATGTATTTCTACATCCCTCTCTATCTATGTATACACATATGCATATTATATATATATATATATATATATATATATATATATATACATACATATCCCGATATACATACGTATACACATGTTTTATATATATATATATATATATATATATATATATATATATATACATATATACTCCTTTTTAGTTCCACATATATATACACACAGTAACGTACTGCTGAACATCCATTACTGTACAACCTACTTGTACATTGCACTACAACCTACATTGCTATGTGCACATAGCTGCCGTCATATACATATGTATGTGGAGCCTTCAGTGACAGTTTCAGTATGTCCCCGGCCCTATGCACATCTTCATATACATAGATACAGACCAATAACACATCTGGTGAATTCACAGTGTGTAGAGTACTATAGTAGTACTTTACATTACCTGTGTGTGTTGCAGCTGTTTGTGTATGCTTGCAGTTGCTTGGCCTGCTGTCAGCCTCTTTGTTTTGTTGTTTCAGTTTTTTTTTTATTTTTTTCTCTCTTTCTTTCTTTCTTTCTTTCTTTCTTTCTTTCTTTCTTTCTTTCTTTTTAATTTTTTTATTTTCTCTCTCTCTCTCTCTCTCTCTCTCTCTCTACCTCCAGCGGGCGCAATGACAGTATTGCATGTGTGGACTGGGAGTACAGGATGCTTTTTTAGGTATCTGCACATGTCCATGTGATGGCCTCTGCACCAATTGTTAGCCAGCATTTACTAATTGCATGCAGCCTGTTGTGTAGTGACTGCAGTTCTCACTGTGATTACAGGACTGTGCTATAAAAAGGTCTGTTAGGTAGGCGTAGCCCTTTCAGATTATCAGGGTGGGGACCATGCTGGTTTGCTGTGGACACTATTCTGTGAGTGTAAGGGTTGGTATGTCTCTCATATTTCAGGCTGTGTTGTAGACACTGCAATGCATGTTGTTCTGTAAGCTGAGTATTCCTTCCTCCAGTGTCCTGTTCTCCATGTGTATGTAAACTGACACCTACGACTAGTAATACTGTGTATATGTGTGTGTGTGCTTTCCTGTGAGGATTGTGGTGTAACTGGTATATAGCAGTGGATCTTGCAATCTGTTGTTATGGCTTCAATATTTGGTCTTTACATTCACTCCTTGTATGCTTGCTAGGTGTCTTTCCTGTAATGTGTTGCTATGGCTTTCCTATTTTCCATTTACATTCACAGCTTGTATTGCTTGCTAAATCTGTTTGGGCAGCAATTCCCTATGTGTTTGTTGTGGTAGGATGTTACTGCATGCAGTGTGGTCTGGCCATGGTGTGGGCCTTGACACTTACAGGGGGTATTTGATCATACTGCTGAGCAGGCCTCAGATACTCTCCGGTGCATCTTTTATCAGCCTCATGGAATGGTACATAGCAGTGGGTTACTCCAATGACATATTCTGATACTCTGCAGTTGTGACTGTGGGTTATTTCAAACATATGTATTAGTACACCATTTGTGATGTGCAGGTGGTGCATACCTTCAGTCAGTCATAGTTACCATTGCATGTGTAGTTACACCTTTCTGCCTACTGTTAGTACATTTGACAGGGTGTCAGTGGGGCACAGTTGACATTTGTTTTCACATCAGGGACATCCCTGTAACTCAGTCACAGTTGCTATGTCTGATCTCTTAACTAGTCAACTATGGCAGTGTTTATCCTGCTCTGAGTATGTGTGTGGCTTGCCAGATGCTACTGTGACATTATTACCTAGTAGCTACCAACTAGCATGACTGTTTCTCAGCACACAGTACTATTTTACAAATCCACTAGATTTGACAGTAAATATACATGACATGTTTTATGTACTAGACTTGCTATATTCCCTTTACATTAATTCCTACTATTTTATGATATATTTCTTTCAGCGCAATGTTCTTGCATAGCAGTCACGGCTTAGTGGTAAGTCATGCAGACTAGTGTTTCCAAGGTCCTGGGTTCGAGACTGAGGGAGGTATTTTATTTTGCTGAGAAAAGTACAGGCCTTGTCATTCAGAGTGACTAAGGCACTTTTAAGCAGTTGTAAGCAGGTTAGAGCTGGTTTGCGCGGAGGTCACGCATGCGCACTGCCGCTTAGCTTCACGCACACACTCTTAGCTAAGCGCACAGAAGCGCACAACCGCTTACTACTGCTTAAAAGTGCTGACTCTCGCGCACACCCGCGCGATTTTCTTTTAAAGAAAAGAAAATGGGGAGATAGGAAAGTGATGAAAAAGGGGTCACAAAGAGGGTAGGACAGTAGGAAAACAAGCTCGGGTTTTGCAGGATGGATGTAGGAAAGGCCCATAGCTGCCCATTTCTTCGTCAGCAACAGCTGTGCATATGTTTGTAATTTGGTGTGAAATTTGAAAACTTCCACCCCTGAGAGAGGTGTGAGGACAACAATAATATTTGTTGTACAGCCAATTGTAATTGCCAGTTTACATGTCCAGCAGACATGTGTGTAAAATGGGCAGCTATGTATGGGGCGTAATTCTTTTGTGGGTACAGAGTGCCCTTTTTTTTTCAGGTGAGCGTGGTATGTCAGGTACAGGAAGTCAGTATAGCTGGGGAGGTAGGTAGGGGAGGTTAACAGACAAGATAAACAAGATGCATACAGGGGTGGTGTATGACACATGTAGGGGGGTTACATAATTGACGGGGATGGATGTTTGGATATCTCGAGCCCATGAGCCCACAGATGGCAACAGTGGAACTGAGATCCCCATCCATGGGCAGTTGCCACTGTGCCTTCACTGCCCAGGAAGGGGCTGTGCTGGGGGCTGTGTAGGCCGGGCAGCAGGCACGCCCATGAGTTGTGCCACCCGTGCCTCAAGCTGGCGTAGGGGCCCAAGCACAGCATGCCGGATCTCCCTACGCACCACAGTCCGGACACTACGGAGGGTGAGTGGATGTTCTCCTCTGGCCACAGTTGCAGAGGGGGGACGAGCCCCATCCCCTGCAGCGCTTCTACCTGCAGGTGGCACAGGGCCACTGGAGGAGGGTCCGGCCTGGGCACTACTGCCAGGTGCACTCGCCAGCTGAGGTGGGAGAGGTGGGTCCACTGGAACCCGCCTTCCCTGTCGTCCTATGTTTTGCATTATGTTATGACAGTTTGGGTTAGTAACGTACAATACCATTCACAATTAGTTGTAACAGCATGCATTAGTATTCCCATTAACCAAACACCCATAAATTCAAGCCATTGAACAGCAAGTATAACACATGCATAATTTGAACAGCAATACACAATCCAACAACATGCAGGGTTGATTGATGGCAACAGGCCATCAGGTTTGGATGTATGAACAGGGCACATACATCAATGTACATGCAAATATGTATGAACCAACAGGACAAATGTCCAGGGGTGTTAATTGTGAATGCACATACCCATTTCACGTGGAATGGATTATTTGTGGTTATAGGGTAGGGTGAAGAAATATTCCATTAACAACTTCAAATACCTATACATATGCTGTACATTTCTATTAGCTGCAGATATATACACACTACAGGTCTGACTACAGTTTCCTATGTGATAACTAATTCAGGTTGGTGATAGGAATGTTACTGCTACATCAATATACATTTCATATTTATTCATACACATTCATATCTGGCTCTGTTCAGCTACATCATCCTGCTACATTTGCTTTATATGGCTATAGACAACTGTGGATGTTTGGTATTTCATACAACCATACTATCTGCATATTGCAAACTGAGAGCAACATATCCAGATTTTGGGACACACATTCCAGCTGCAGTACTTTTTTCAACACATGTTGCTGTTTGGTTCTGCCTGTCACATTCATTTCATTCTGTACTGACTGCAGTATACTTTATTCAGGTGTTATTACTACTTTATTGGTGGATTCATACCTCTTTCTCACAATCTCTCACTTGTTTTATTTTTACAATTCAGGATAGTACTTAATTCTAGGCTTTATTGACATGTTTTACTTTTAGTTATAACAATCCTTTCCAACAGTCTCACTTATGTCATGTTTCAGAATTTAAACAGGGATATATTTCACACATGTGTTTTACTCAGCTTCTGTAGCTGTACTTTTCAGCCTGCTGCAGGTTATGTACTATTATATTACAGGTGGGACATCTTTATTTCAGACTTGTTTCATTTTTATGTTTGAATTACAGGCTGCATCACACTTTTGTAATCAAGCAATACTTGCAAACTCTCTTACACTGTTACTTGCACATTTTATTAATAAGTGACTACACTGCACTCTTTTGCAAACTGTCATACTTATATATTTTTTTACAGTTACAGGGAGAGAATTTCTGACCTGCCTGGTGGCGCAACCGCACCAGCCTATCAGCATGGGCTCGACGGTCCATGGAACGGACACCTGCAGCTGTAATATAAATGAAGTAATATTGGAATACACATCTCCATAATATCAGCTAGGTTAATTTCTTACATAAATAATTACATGTAACTTAGTAGTGGGGCATTGGGCATTTGCCGGGCCTCCTGGATCCAATGGTTCAGTTGGTCCTGCTTCCATCTCTTCAGGTCCGCATGGTGGTGATGGACCTGTTCACCAGTCCTTGGTATTCCTGTGGCACTGGTGAGATCATGTGCCAACCGGTCCCATGCCTCAGCCCTATATGCTCCCCACAGGACCTGGCTCTGCATGAGTTGGGCCTCATGATCATGGACAAGGAGCCAAACCATATATTTGGACTCCTCAACCCCCCACCTCTGTGCTCGGAAGCAACTACCCTCTCCTACACCTGCCATCCTGGCTGCAAGTCGGTTCCACAATCGGCTATGCTGTGTATTCCCACCTATGGGGCTTATATATGCCATTTTTCCCGCACGTATCTGTGATTGGCCATTTTGGAATTGTATCAGCTTCACAAAACCTGCTTTGTCATGCTCCTCTTTCTATTCATTCCTATATATATGCTATTACTGCATTTGTAAGTGCAACTGTCATGGCTTAGTGGTTCAGTACTTTGACTATGGTGCATGGTATCCTGGGTTCGAGCCTGGCCATTGCTTTTTATATTTTATGACTGTCTACACAGGCTAGGAGGTGTGTCCGTTGGTTAGCTTGTTGGCGCGGTGCGCAGCCCCACGCAAATGGGTCACGCTGGCTTACGCGCTATTTGGCTGTTAGCACGCATATTACGCTCAGCTATGGGCACACAGTTTCAGCGTGTTAAAATGCTGCTCAACCCTGGGCACTCATTTTACACCTGTTAAACCACTGCTCAGCTACGGACACTCATTTTACACCTTTTAAACCACTGCTTACCTACGGGCACTCATTTTACACTTGTTAAAACACTGCTCACCTACAGGCAGATATCCTCAACTTGTTAGACTGTAGCTCAGCTATAGGCACATCTGACATTTTTTTTTTTTATTATCTCACATTTCTTCAAAATACATGGCCCATTTCATTACATTTTACATAAAATATAATTGTATATATGTGCATATATGTCAGGGAATTGTTTCGTGCTTATTTCACTAAAAATAAAAATTGAGGCTGTGGGGGCTCGAACCATTACTGCCTCCTCTTCAGCCGACGTCTCTACCGCTACCTTATTGTTTCTTGGCTTACTTTGCATATTTAGTTCTTATCTGCTTTTCCACTGACTGCTAACTGTGGCTAAGCGTCGGGCACGCCCGCGCAAACGAGCGCACTCACGGGCAAACATCTTTACAACTTATAAAAAAATATATAAGATGTTCGTTTATACATTTTATGCTCATAGCCTGTGGGGGCATGTGTCATGTTGTGTTTATTCACATTTACACGGACTCTGTCGTGGGGGTTTACTTTAGGGACTTTTACTCTTCTGGGGGCGTGTCCGTTTGCAGGGCTCGCCCAACGGACACGTCCCCTACTGTCTTACATGGACCGTGTTAGCCTTAGGTGTGATTCAGCATGCCCTCATGCATATGCATGGCATGCTGATGTCACACAATTTAACTGCAGCCTCCGTGTAAGCCTTGTAACTCTTACACGAAGGCTTCGTGAATCCTGCCCTATGTTTTAGTGGCATAATCACCAGTTAATATTGCAGCATATGAATGACCAATAACTTCTCATTTTGTTAGATCACTGTTCTAAATGGGGTTCCTAGTAGAACACTGAGAACTCAAAACAGCAAACAACTTAAAGGTCGGAAATGCCGGATTTTGATCTGCTTTTTGTGAGATTGCGGTATAGTGAAGATTGGAATATTTGCCCTTTCCTCACTATAGTGCGATCTCAGAGTTGGTATATATATATATATATATATATATATATATATATATATATATATATATATATACTTAGCAGGGGGGCACAGCCCACCACAATAGTGAGTTTGAGGTTCTGCATTTTTGACCTTTAGGTTGTTTGTTGTTTTGGACTTTCATTGTTCTGATGTAGACCCGTTCTAGAAAGGCTTCAATTTATTATATGTTACTCTGAAAATATGCACTGCAAGTTGCATTTTATTCAATGTTTATAAATAACAGTAGTCAAGATATAATTTTCAAATGACTTCATTATTGAAAATGAGTTATGTGAATAACATAAAAGAGGGTGCTATAACATTATCTGTCTTTGTTACATAAAGGATCACTCAAAATATATTGCTGGTAACTGCAATGTCTGCATCAGAAACCTCAGAATTTTCATTTCTTTAAGTGGCGGCTTCATGCAATATCTTTATTTCAATAAATGCACAATAACTCCACATGTATGTGCTAGATAATATTCTGATCTTGAGTGAAACAGCCAAGCTATAACAGATCAGTGACATTTTGTTTTTACCTGAAGTGCTATCTCTTCAACCTGTTTAAGCAGCATTATTAAGACTTGTGGGCTGTCTAGCTGAATTGTTGCACACTGCCCTGGATGGCACTTAGAAACACATTGCTCATTGTATACAGCCAGAATACAAGGGTAAGGATAAGAAATTCTCTGTATGAGTAGATGGGAGAATCTAAGATGTTAGTGGTGTGTAAGCCACTAAAACAGAGCACTGGGCAGAGAACAGTTTAAAACAGCAAATATTTACAAACTACTCCAAATTGTTAACATAACTTGGTAGATGAAGTGCCTGTCATGTCCATAAAGCCAATAAAGAAGAGAAAAAGTGAAGTGAAAGAGAGCAACTGTAAAAACTCCGAACATGATTAAATGCAGACCTGGGAAAATCAGATGGCAATGGCAGCTGTAGGAGAAAATCCTCAGTCACATTAGAAAGAAAGATTCAAGATAAGTGGTTCCCAGATGGAATATAAAGATACAAATAACAGAAAGCTGCATGAAATTGAAAATGTTTTAACTAGACATTCAGAGGATTTAAACGGCATGCAAATTGCTGAAAAGGAGTTGAAAGCAAAAAAAAAAAAAATGTGGAACAGCAATAAAAATATGAACAAATTGCAGAGATACTGGCTGACCTTGAGGATAGATCTCACAGAGACAACTTGAGATTTATAGCAGGACCCGAACAAGCTGAAATGAAGGATTATAAAGTCTTAATGCTAAAAACCCTCAGCACATTGAGTAGATGTTCTGTTGTTGATATTAATATAGAACACAGAGTAAATGCTTCTAATTTGAGACTGAAATAGCAGCTGAAACCTATATTGATTAAACTGCAGACATACCAGCTAAAAGTGGAAATTCTTTCTATTTTGTATAGGAAGGGAAGAATTTTATGAGTTGAAGACACATGGATTTACGAGGATAGTGACTTTTCATTATAAATACGAGCTAACAGAAAAGCTTTTCTACCTTCCTTAAAATTCTGCAGAGAATGAAACATCTTTTCAAAGTAATATATCCTGCATTTCTTTGAGCCTTTTATTTGCTTGAATTAAAAACCTACATAGACAATCAAGTGGTACAAGATCACATGGCAAAGAGAAAAAAAAATGTTTGGATGCAGCAGTAGGTGGTAAGGGATTAAGCAACCAGTCAGCAGGTGAAGAAAGCTAACTGTGGACAAGTCAAGAGAGATGTTCCCTTCAAAGTCCTTTTCTGTTTTCTAAATGTAAATAATGGATAAAATAAGTTGGATGAAGCAGAATTCAGAAAATGAGGGATTACGCACACACACAAAAAAAAAAAGATTCCAAGCAATGAGCAAGGGTAGATCTTAAAAAAGGCTAAATGTTTATAAGGAAAATAGTGTGATATAACTTAAATGTGAGTTGCATTCTGATGATACCTTACAACTATTGAAATTAGTAAGCACTAGACAAAAAAACAACTGTTTGACTAATATAAATGCAGCAATATAGTATTACATCTCACATTTTACTGACAAAACAGAAAGTTTATATCTAACTGAAGGGGGGTATACTGCTCGCTGTCTGATTTAAGTCCCTGTCTTCAAATTCCAAACTGTATGTTGCTTTTAATAAAGGTACTATGACACTGTGTGGAGAAAAAGGAAACAAGAAGTAAATGAATGATAAATGAAAAAGGAAGCTAATATATTATGGGATGGGAAACAATAGGCAATATTGTATAAAGTTAGTTTTGGTAATGCACACACAAGGTCTAGGAATGAGTATAAATTTAATGAGACAAGTGTGTTGACTAAATTAGGTGAGATAGAAAGGTACATAAAATAATGCACCTGAAACACTGACTGAGGGAGCCTGTGTAAATACAGGAAAATGTTTGTGCTGGCAAGTATGATTGGTATAATTAAAATGTAAAAGATATATCCTGGAAGATATTTTAAAAGACTGAGATTAGTAACTACCAATGAAAAAATAACTAACTTTATTTAACTTTGTATGTTGCTTGATTAAAGTCACTTTTGTTATCAGACTTCGGAATGACAGATTATCGGTCTGTAGACTTAGTTTATTTAACAAATATTAGCTAGGGGTAAGTGACCTGTTGCAAAGGCCCTCTTCAGATATGATCTGGGCCAGCGAGACCAAGACAAATGCATAATGTCAGAAATAAGTACGTAATTAGACAAGTACATAAAGTCAGACAGAAATGCATAATCAGATACAAACAGATAATGTCAGCAATCTGGAGCATGTACCCAACGTGTCAATATTCTGGAGCCCATACTCATAATTTCAAAAATCAGAAGCACATATTAGTGGACAAGAGGAAGTACGTTTATGTGCATGAAGAGTTAGAACTTTGTAAGGCATGTGTCTCATTTAACAAAGTATTATTTACAGCATTTGCTCAGCAAAGCAAATTGTAATAAGATAATTTGTTTTTTTTCCTTAGTAAACATTGAGCAGTTTATTGAGTAGGTAACCATTATGAGTATATTTAACCAGTGCACTGTTTGTACACAAATAATCAGGAAACTATGAAACACTTGCACCAGTTCTCATTTGCAGGACATTTTTTAACACATTTCTTGAAAGGGATGATGTTGTCCTAATAGATTCTGGGACAGACTATCAGGTGGCAGGAGTAATTTTGCTGAACAATCTTTTACAAATAGAGAGAGTGAACTGAGGTCAGCATGCAGCTATTGTACCTGTAATATGATGCGTTTCTATCAGTTTATTGAACAATGGGGACAGTACCTAAGGTGCAAGAACTCATATATAATAATGTTCAAAAGGAAATATCACCTTGTAATAACAGAGAGTCAGAATGAGGCAATGATGTTCCATTTTACTAGAAAGGTGTATAAATCTTAGAATTTTATTTTCATCAGATTGAAAAAAGGAAATATTATGACCTGAGCATGATTCCATAATAGGAAGAATGTTTTCCAAGCTGGGAATCCAAGCATTTTTAGCAATAGATTATCTGGCTTCAGGGGAGATGAGGTTAGAACTTTTATTTTTTATTTTTATTTTACATTTGTTGACCGGGAAAGTCCGACTGGATGCATGTCCATTTTCAGCGGAGGCCCGGGGAGAAAAGCTCCAAGGGTAAGCAGATACAGCATTACATAATACCAGCATTACATATTACAAACAGACTATTTACAGAGATTACATAAGTAAGCAAGTTAAACAAGTTCCACAGGTTACAGTTAATCCTGAGCGCAAGTCAGGATTAAATTAAATTACACAGTAAACTGGTTAGAAGATTTTTACACATTCTAGAGAGAGTTAGCCAGGCTTGGTACATTGACATAGCCAGTTAAGTGACAAATGTTGTTTGAGTCTAGTTTTAAATTGACCTAAGGTGGAAAGTAAGGTAATATCAGCTGGAAGAGAGTTCCAGGATCTACTTACAGAGTTTGCAAAGAGAGAATCACTGGCTTTATAGAAAATATTCTGAGTCAACACCTTGTTTACATGGATTTCAGTGTGTTTGCCGAAGGCAAGACATACTTCTGCAGTGTAACCTAAAGGATGGTGGTACAATAAGGATCAGCAAGTGTGATAGCTGAAGAGCTGGGACTTTTTTTGGGGTGCCAAATAGCATTACAGAGGCCTGAATTGTACTGACTGTTTATTGTTACAAAGCCAGTCCCACATAGTAGACAAATCATTTTGGAGTTCAGGCTGTCTTTGGTAGCCTTGGTTATGACTATGTCGTCTGCATAAAGTATACATTTGAGATATGTGAGGTCCCAGGGAAGATCATTAATGAAGACTGAAAATAGAAGTGATCCAGCTACTGAACCTTGTGAACACCTTTCGTAATAGTGCCTGTCATATCAAAATCGTTGGTTCCAAACAGGGAAAAACAGTAACAAGTATGGTAATTAGTAAACCGCTGAAGTATATCACAGGATACCCTACTCAAGTACAGTTTTCAGAGAGTAAAGAATGCAATGTCAAATGCTTTACAAAGATCTAAGAATATAGCTCCAGTAAGATTGCCCTGCTCCGTATTGCCAAATATATGGTCTGCAAGTGAATAAATGGCAGTAAAATCCTGGGCAACTGAAGCTTGCCTGTTCAGCTTTGCTTTGTTCCACTACCCTATATAGCTTCCACCCACCCTTTTATACCTACACCATTGTGACCTGGGTCTATATCAGTTTATCGAAAACTTTCGTTGTCGAATGCCTTTTCATTGAACCGTATTCAATGAACTACTTTTTTGTGAACCGTCAAATCAGCAAACTTTTACACAAGGAAAAAAGCTACTTGGTGATCAAAACGACTGTAACAAAAGCTACATCACTTTAAACAAACCAATGTGGGGGGCTTTGTCGCCCCCCCCCCCCAGTTATATATACCAACTCTGAGATGACACTACATTGGCGAAAAGGGCAAATGTGTAACAACGGCCACCTATAGTTTCACTAATTTAATGATTCACTGAAAAGTGGTTCAATGATTAAGGTTTGATGAAAAGTTCGACAAAGAAAGCTTTTGATAAACCTTTCCGACCAACGCCTTTATACCAACAGCATTCCCACCCACTCCTTTACTCATTGGATTTATACAGTATAGTCTCCACCCCTTGCCTCCCTCTTCTATACCACTGGGGATGTGTTTCTTTCTCCCATGTTTTTCATTGTAAGCCCATTCATCTATTTCTTTACACGATTCCTCTCCCACTGTTACCCAGAGGTTTACCCACTCAGGCTCTGTTTCTAAAGTTACATCGCATTCTCTTCTTCCTCCAAATGTAGCAATCCCCTCGACTGATTTTAAACCTTCTATCGTTATAATACTCATCAGCGACAAATGTTGCTGCATAACTTTACCACCTTGCACGTCTCCACAAAACTTTTACCCATAAATATACCCTTGTGGTGGAATAATTTGCATTTTGGTATGCTGCTAATGAAAAAAAAACAGTTACTGCAACTATACAACTATCTAATTCAAATGTGATTCCCCCTTTAAAAGTATCCCATGTGTAACTCTTCTAATATCTATACTGTTACCCCAGTCAGGATATATTCACATGGACTCAGACCCTTCAATTACTTCATATCCATTAACATTTTCAATACAAAACCTTGCTATCAGATGCCTGAATGTTCTAGCATCACTAATAGTCACCACTTGAACTTTGATCCACCCAGCACCCATCAAAAGTGCTAGCTATCAGTGAATCTTGGTAAAAAGCTAAATTCCACATACCTTCCTACCCTTCTTCTAACTACACAATTTTCACTAACAGTAGGTCTGGTACACCCCAAGGTGGTGGAGTATTACTTTTTTTTAAGTTCAATATTGTTTTCATGTAACTATTTTTCTTTTTTGGAGCGTTTTTCCTTGGGACTCCACTGAAAATGGCCCCCAAGCCCAGTTGGACGTACCCGGTTAACAAATGTCAATCAATAAATAAATAAATATAAATAATGCTCAAATCTCTCCATCCTTGCTAGCTAGTAGTCAGTCAGTATCTGAAAAAGCTCTAGCTGGCTCATAAGTCAAGTAATGCTTGGAGGCAAAGTTCAAATACATATTGTGATCATATACATCCCACCACTTTCTTCCTGAATCAACTCTAAAAACAATTACTGATCATTCCAACTCTCACAACCTTTTTATTTCAGAATGTCTAAATATAAGGTCTGTGCAAATCTAACATACAGCGTCTTGTAAACACCTTAAATCACTCTCAACTTATTGTAGAAGGTCCTAGGCCTAATAGTACATTTCCAACTCCGCACATCTTGATGCTCTTTTGACCAGTATGTCTGAAAAATTACTTCAGCTTCACATCCTACTCATTTTCATTAGCATCCACTCTCCAATATGTTCATCCTGGTCTTTTAAGCATAGAGAACTTCCACCTCTAATCATTCAAACCAGAAGAGTGTCTGACAACTCAGTGGATATACTTATATCTGGAATCAGAAGCAATAATTGGGTTGATTTTTATGATAGACTATCTACCATCGAAATCAGGAAACAGGGTGCACCCAATATTTGCATCACAGGCAGTGTAAGTCAACTGATCAAGAAGTGAGGCACAACATGGTCTCAATGGAAGAAGGACCCCTCCAAATCAGACAAATTCTTAGATCACACTATACTAAGGCACCAAACTAGACTAGCCACTAACCAAGCGAAGGTGGATTACTGCAGTGAGCTACAAGTCACAAGCCTGGGTAATCCCTAGACATTCTAGAAAGACTGACCTAGCTGCAGTGCTGTTGGAGTGCCTTCCTTCAAAAACTGTGCTTGATTGCAAGAGGGTGGAGTCACTGTGTCTGGATCATTGAGACTGACCTTTTGCAAATGGCTACTGGATGTGAAATATCTTATAAAATTAAAGTTAAAGGAGATGTGGGTCAACTATGAAGAATGACTTGTTTGTCCATTCAGACTTTCCAGGTAAACAAATGGAAATAAATAAGTGAATTAGTTAATTAATAACTACGTTAAAATGTATGCTAGCTGTAGGAATGAATGATGAAAACTGAAGAAAAAAGAAAAGTGACAGAAACAAACTATGGAGGACCAGTTTGTGAAAGAAAAACAAGGAACATAAATTACATAGAATAACATATAAGTTTTAATTGACTTATTAGTTTGGCATGTTGACAGGCAGGTTGACAAGAAAAGCGAAGATACTGATTTATATTTACAACAGTAATACAGACATAATAATGTTACAAGAAAAGCTCACCTGAATCATAAAGAACATGGACATTTAATAAAAAAAGTGGCAAGGGTGGTTTCTTTGTTGAAATAGGAAGAGATCAAAAGAAAGTTATCTTAAAATTAATTGAAAAGGATACAGGAATAAAGACTGAAGAACAAATAAAAGACAGACAGGAAAGATTTCTAGTGGTGGGAGGTTATTGGCAGGCTGCCACAGTTACACTGGTTACTCTGTATATTCCAACAAAAGCAGAGACTGTAGCTGTATTCAAGCACTGTTTACCAGTCATGTAGCTAGAGCGCAGCAAAAGGGCAACTGCCTGGGTGCATAGTGTTGGGGAGTGCAATCAGCCATTCTGAATGTATCATGTGGTCAAAACTGAGTGCTGCAGTGCTCCATGTGTGGTCTTAACTGTAGGTTGCTATAGTTGAAAAAAAAAAAAAGATATCTTGTTTTTGTTAACCAAGACCTGAGTACTGTAGCATTCCATGCAAGCAGGGTATAAACTGTAGCAAGCAGTTTGCTACATTTTAAAAGAAGAACAATTTTTTTAACTAAACCATGGGCGCGATAGTGCTCCATGCAGGAGGGTATAAACTGTAACAACTGTGTCAGCTGCTTTTTCAGTCTCATTTATAGCAAGCAGATTGTTAAAAGTTTAAAAGAAGAAACTATTTTTTTTTTTAGAAGATGGGCAGGGCACAGAAATACAGCCGGAATAGCTAGGGCAGGAGGGGGTGGTATGTCATGCATCTGATCACATGGTAGGTCTGCCAATAGAACATACGGCTGCTACGTGTTTTTTTTTTTTTTTTTTTTTTGTGTAGGAGGAGGGAAAGGCATGGATTTGACAGTAATAAGCTGATGGCTAATTGTGGTGAAGTGCTTTTTCCTTTTTTGCTCTTCACTTGAACAGTTGAGGGAGAAGGGCACTTGTTTGTGGTACTAACAAAGGGTACAGGTTGAGGCTGCTATGCTTCTGTTGTTTACTAGTTAGATTCAAGTCCAGTACTATCTCAAATAACTAAGAATTAATCTTAATTACTTCACTCTAATTACAGTATACATATGAGCCATTTTTTAAAAAAAATCTTAAGCCATATTCCCATAATATCACTTATCCTTTTCTACACTACAAATATGAGCCATCTATAAATTAATTACTGCATTCTTGGACTAAAACAGAAGGTCATCCAGCTTGTCCACACTTAGTTGCCAGCCTCATAGCATTTAGTATTCTCAGTCAGTGTCACAATTGCCTGATGGTCACAGACAACTACTTATTGCTCAGTTCGTCGCTCCCTATATGTGACAGATGCAAGTACTTAGCCATATTGGAGGCCTCCCTCTCACAAGCAAACACAACTTATGAGCAGCACAGGCATATACCACCCTACATTCCACACAAATCACAATAAACTATCATACACTAATGTCATTAAAATGTCCCTGGCTAAGCCTTAATAAACTATCATACACCGATGCCATTTGCCATTAAAATGTCCCTGGCTAAGCCTGAAAGACCTGGTAATCTGGGGGTCACCATAAATTATATACTACAATACCTTTTAGTACTAGTACAGTAGAGGATCACTAGATAACTAACCACTCCAAAACTAGTGCACTTGGACACCCTGCTAACAAAAGAGTATTAGTGATTGTTGGCTCCATGATCAGCCACACTGACTCAACTCTCACAAGGCTGGATACAAAGGGGTGAGTACAACTTGCATTTTAGGAATGCTGCTAAAACATATCCTTTTCTCTGCACAAGTGTGATCTTGGTGTTGGTATCTATCTATCTATATAAAGAAGGCGGGTGTTAGGGTGAAGCTCCATGGAAGGGTTTATAGGGCTTGATCTCACTCCAAAATGTGTTTACAGTAATTGTTTTTTCTTTTTATTTTACATTTGTTTTTAGTATTCATGATATGTTACTTTTGTGATGTGTTGTGCTCAGTATTGTGAGTAGTAATATACTAAGGCATGATTCACAGACTCATAGGTAAATACTATGCTAACTGCAAGGGCCATTTTAAGCCTAGCTAATAACCTGTTATCAGATTAAACCTGTACCTTGTGCCTGTGAGGCTAAGACCATTATGCCAACCCCCTGCCCCCCAAAGTCGAAGTCATTTACAGGTAAATATTAAACAATCAAACTACAGACTGACAATTACATGTCTAGCCTATAACCGGCCAGTGATCAAAGGTGAGACTCTTACCTGTACCTTGTTTCTGAAAGGTAGACATCTTAACCATTATGCTAACCTCAAAATTTTTTCAAGATAAAACAGTGCAAATAGAGCTTTGTGCATAATCTTTGCCTATAATTCTCATTAGTGAGATCCAGCCCCCTCCTTTTTTGCCAGCATACTTTGTGACCTTCTGCAATGATTCCATTATTTGACAAATGAATATTAGTTTTTCAGTCTCATTACAGAGCTACAGCATTATGCACCACCCTTCCACCCAGTACTCTAGGCTAAGATTCTTGCTTATTTAATAGTGTTGTTATCAATACGTGTTAAAGAAAATATTGTATGAGTCAAAAATACAATAATATTTTTTAAAACACCTTTATTGAATTATCACTTGTGACACAGGCACATTTACATTTATAGAAACGTAATCAAATTGTATTAACAAGTTAAAATTAACAAACATTATGCTTCGCATATGTTTCTATATATCATACAACCTAAGCAACATTACATAAATTATTCAAATCCTGTCCCTTTTATTTAATCAAGAAACATCTTTATTAAATCATCACTTATGACATAAGTACTCATACATTTATATGAAAACAAACCACACAGACACAATCTTAGTTGCAACCATTTTACATCACAAATTATACTAACACACTCCCAGTTGCAAACATTACACATCACTTATAATCTGCCCAAGCATTTTCAGTCGAACATAACATAGCACAGTTAAGTCTTGTCTTCTTTAAAACCTTATTCATTCCCTGTATGTATTGTTCCTACAATTCCCCATTTTTTCCTATGTAGTTTGCTCCTACCTTTTTCTAAAGATCTCACTTTCAGCTGTTTTATCTCTGTTATTATATTCATTAATTCTGTAGTTGGTCTAGATATTGATTTCCATTTTCTAGTAATTGATTTTTTGGCAGCCACCATAATTAGAGTCAGCAAAGCCTTACCATGTCTAGGCAATTCCAATTTTGTATCATGGCTCAGAAAAATCATCCCTATCATCACACCAGTCTGTCCACCCAGCATCTCCGACAGTGCATCCCACATGGAATATTTAAAGTCTGCCAACTCACTATATAATATGATTAAAATAATATTTATTTTTCAATATGTTACATATGCATTTATTCTTATAACACAAGGAATAAAAAATGCTAAACACTTTATGTTAGGCAGGGTGAAACACCCTCCACAGCCCGTTATGTGTGAGACTATGCTTCCTCACACACACGTATTACTTTATATAATTGTCTCTTGAGGTTGTTGCATCAGTCTAGTCTCCAAAAAGGTGGTTTCAGGTGGAAAGGATGCTTCACGGTTGAGCAGCATGTAAGCATTTTCTACAAACTGTGGAAATACATTTCAAGAATTGCAGATCTGACACAGCCCACAACAGTGTGCTGTGCTTTGACACAGAGTGTTTGAATACAGACATTACATCAGCTGCCTTAAACAATACGATTATCAAAAATAATATATTTGTAATATATACAAGATTAAAAGAAAATAGGGAGTATTTTAATCTTAATTTATTTAACTTTAATCTAGATACATTTACACACACACACACACACACACACACACACGCACGCACACACACACACACACACTCACACACACACACACACACACACACACACACACACACACACACACACACACACACACACACACACACACACCTTATCAAACATACACAAGTTATCTAAGCTCATTTCATCTAAACCAGCAAATGGATGTGGGCAAAATTGTTCACACTGCCTACCTTGACCTGGCCAAGGCATTTAACACAATACTCCATTCAGACATTGCTGACAAACTGAAGAGGTTAGGTAAAAACCCATATATCACCCAGTAGATAGCCAACTGGCTCACAGTTAGAACCCAGGAAGTCAGAATTGGGGAGTCCACCTCTACAAAGAGGCCAGACACAAGTGGAGTCCCAAAGGGATCAGTCCTGGGACTGCTCCTTTTTGGAATTTATTTCTCAGAAGTCAAGACTAATGTCAGTGGTCTCTGAATGACTAAATTTGCAGATGATTGCAAATTAGGAGCTGTCATTGAATCTCACACTGACACAAATGTTATTCAGGAGCAGCTGGCACAGACAAACAACTGGTGTCAGAGCCATGGACTGAAACTAAATGCCAAGAAATGCATAATAGTCATCAATCCCTGGTAACTATCATATTGACAACTCACCCCTTAGAGTTGACCCAGTAGTCAGAGACTTAGGGACATACTTAGATAGTAATCTAGCCTTTGATCATCACTAGGGTTGCCACCTTTTGTCGTGGCTAAAACCAGAGTAAAGCCACACCCCTCACATCACCAGTAACCCCACCCTTCACACCCCCTCTCCCGACCACATTCCACCCATTATGTGACATCACTATGACATCACCCCGGCAGGGAACGCCCTCTTTTTCCATTCCTGCTGCATACTTTTGGCTAATTTACTATGCTTTTTTGTAAAAAAGCATAGTAAATCAGCCGATTTACAAACTCTGATAGTCTGTTTCCTTTTTGAAACAGGATAATGGAGTTTGTACAATGTTATCCGGACTACCGGAGAATCAGTTTGATTTCCGGATAGTCTGGGAAAAAAAAGGAGGTTTGGCAACCCTAATCATCACATGTCTACAGTGGTGAGGAAATCATTCTATGTTACGCAACTTATAAACAAAGGTATGGCATCTAAGTCCAAGGAAGTCATTGTTCCACTGTATTCAGCATTCATCAGACCTATCATTGAGTACAATGCCCCATTTGGTATGTACCTAACTAGGCATATCCAACAATTGGAAAATCCACAGAGGTTCCTCACTAACAGAATATAGGGTGTAAGT
Organism: Protopterus annectens; assembly: GCF_019279795.1. Classification (NCBI taxonomy): domain Eukaryota; kingdom Metazoa; phylum Chordata; order Ceratodontiformes; family Protopteridae; genus Protopterus; species Protopterus annectens. Next base: position 1,255,642,607 of record NC_056725.1, read on the forward strand.
AATATGTCCTATGCAGCCCGCCTCAAGGCCCTATCCCTGTATTCTGTCTCCTACAGGCTTTTGAGGGGAGATCTATGCCTGGCATACAGGCCATTGTTAGATCCCACTCTGATGAACCTCCTTCATATCCACAAAACAAACAGTACCAGAATTACCTGTTCTAAAGACTTAAACCTTGCCTGTGATATAAATAGGACCTGCTGGAGACATAGGTATGTATCCCAGACACTACCCCATCTATGGAACAGGCTCCCCATCCATGTGAAGCAGAGTTCCTCCCTAACGCAATTCAAGTGCAACTTGGACAATTGGATGGGAAACCAGAAATTCATCCCTGGTTTGGAACTTATATCTCTAATACAAACAGGTAACCTGTAAATGGTTCATCTCTCATGCCCATGCTTACACTTATCAAGGGTATCAGAACTTGTCAGAAATTTGAGATGCATGGCTGGGCTTAAAAAGGCCCTTGTGGTTGTTAGCCTAGTAAACACCTATGAACCTATTAACCTAAATGTTTTTTGCAGGGGCAATCTTCACCACCCCCATATGGGTAACTCCCCCTATTCAACTAGTTTATATATAATGACTTCAAAGTTGCACTACAGTGGAAAAAAGGGAAAAAACTGGAAATGCACCACCAGCATACATAATAATGCATATTGTATTAAAGTATGCTGCAATATTAACTATACATTTGTAAGAAAACTCATACCAGTGATCAACAAATCATTTTACAATGCACAAAAACATTACTTCTGGTTTTCTCATTTTGTTTTTTTCTTCAGTTGTGCTAGTTTAGATGAAATGAGTTTAGATAAGTTGTGTTTAGATAATATGCATGCCCATTTAACATGACTTGACTAAATAAGCTTAAAAGGACATCAGGTCAATATCATTAAAAGCCAGCATGTTTAAGAAGACTGTATATGAGTGTAAATGGTGCCAGAGCAGCTGCAAGTCGATGTGGGATTTCAGTGGTTTCTCATGTTAATCTCTATAGTTCTTTCTCAAAGTGCTGTTTTTTATGTGAGCAGGAAAGCTGTTCTGAATACCTTGCCTCAGTGACTCTCGTTCAATATTCTGAGAGAAGTCTATCGGGAAATCTGAGATCGGGGACTGGCCAACCTATGTCTTTGTCCACTACTACTACTGGTTTATGTCCTTGTCATGTCTCAAACCTTCTGTGGTAACAAAAAGTTTAAAAAAGCATCTGTTTAACAATCCATTAAAGTAACAAATGACAGTGACAACTGTACACAATTAAAAAGAAAACTTTATACACCTCCCTGGTACCTTGGCAATTCCTCTTCCAAGCATTGGCAACAGATCTACAAGTGCAAGCACCTTGCATTTTTTATAAGATTTCAGTGATACAACAACCAGTAAGAAAAGGCAAACAATAAGAAGCAATAAAACAGCCAAAATATTAGCAGACTGAATTAAGTCAACAGGCCAGTATAAAGAATTACTGTCCTAGCAAAGTCTTACGAGATTAGAGTCCTACCATTATTTAAGCTATTACTGTCACTCAACTAAAGATCATCTGTTCAACTTTGTAATTGAAATTCAGTATTTAAAGGTATACTTTTGAGTTCCATTTTGATCTGCCTTTTTATAAAGAATTTCAGAAATGAACAGTTTCTTCCAAGCATACTTGACTTCTAAGAGAGGCTTTACTTAAGTCTTTTGACGTTTCCCGGTTAGGGGTCACCGCAGTGCTCATGACTGGCAGTGGATTTTACAGTGCTGAGGTGCCAGCTCGATGCCCAACCTTCAACGAAGGCATGCCCATTCATGCTCGCACCTACCTGCATGTCTTTAACGTCACTCAACCATGGGCAGGACATGCAGACTCCACACAGAAGTCGCTCCAGCCGAGAATTGAATGGGAGAACCTCTTACTGTGAGGTGACAACGCTAACTGCTGCACCACCGCGGCAAATCTAACAAGACACAAGTGACCTCATTCCTTGAAAATGCCAGCAAACAAGAAAAAGGAGAAAGTATTCAGAAATAATATTTTTGATCCTAGAAAATAAGTTTTGCTTGGTGTTTTTAAATGCATGGATCCACTTGTCAAATTTTTTCTCCCCATCTTTTAATAAGGGTGCCCTCAAGTTCTGTTTATGTGGATTTTTGTTCAGATTTTTTTTACTGAGTTGTACATTTGTCACGTGTTATTCTGGTAATATTTCACAAACCTTGTTTTGATACTGTATTTCTAATCTATTACATTTTATTTAACAGAATGCTTAAGTGATATTTTTCATGTCAAGTTCTCATGCATGCTTAAAACGTAACTTTCTGCAACCTTGTTTTTATGTGATTACAATCATTTTAAGTCAAATCTATCTTGCCATTTAAATGTGGGAATGGTGTACTGTTAGTTGAAGTATGATGTTATTAGCAATTTGCTTGATTTATCTGGCCCTTAATTGCTTTTTTGCATTATTGTATGTGCAGTTTAAAGAAGACTGACTGTGTGACTACTTTATCAACTTTTCTCATGACTTAAAATTATTTGACTTCCTGCTGTGTTGTTGAACTCTTTTAATTTAGGGATGCTGTTCATAAGCATTTGCTATCCACTTGAAATGTTAAGACTTGTCCAGAATGGACTGGGGCCATTTGGACTGAAGTATAATTTTAAGTGCTAATTTTGGAAAGAAGACATATAGATATGAGCCCAGGATAAAAAGCAAGTTTTATATGCAGCCAAGTGAGAATTTCTGTAGAAGTCATTTTTGAATAGTAATTCTTATGTTCTCAGGAGCAGAAATGCTGTGATGAATTACTTAGAAAGCAATACTGTGCATTTGGTGTAGCCTGCATTTCTCCTGAAATGCTTTTACAGAACAATTATACTTCTTATTTATATTGAGGAATGCTTAGAAGTAAGGTTTATTATCTGAGATGTAATTTTATCAGCCTGCTGCCTGAAAATATTTTAAAATTAGCTAACGCAATCTAGAATCTTCAATGTTACTCTTACAGTAATCAGTCTTTGATTTCATACTGACTACCCTGCTTGATAGGTCATGTGACAGTATACCTTTTGCAAAAATCACTCACTGTTGGACAAAAGTACATGGAAGTTTCTGCACTCCTAGGTGTGAATGCATCTATTTAATTATGCCTAATTAAACACACTTAATCAAGTGCCTTACAGGTTTTTAATTTTTTATTTTTGATGTTTGCACACTTTGGCTTATGAAGACCCTAACCTTCCACCACTAAAGTTCTTGGATCATTGTTTGCATGTGACTCCACAAAGTGTCCGTGTAGCTGTTAGTTGTATGCCAGGCTTGCATTTTCCACATTAGTAATTTGTGATCTTATATTTGATCATTAAAGAGTGAATACTATTTCTTGCATTTTAAGATCAAGATTATATTACCCTGGGCATTTCTGCTTTCCTTAAGTCACAGTGATATCATAATAGGCATATATAAGTAACAATGGAGTGGGACCATAACCTCCCACTTTGGTGTAATAGGGAGGTTCCCCCCCATTACAAAGATGTTTTAAATGATTTTATATGGTGCCTGATTTTCATTAATTATAATCACAGTATTGAATATCAGTCACAAAAGATGCAAACTTTAGTCATTTAGCCCTGTCAACCAAGCCCTGCACCAGCACTGTCAGTAGTGACTCAAGGAGAAGCATGTTGTCAAATGCTGCTAACCTATTTATTGTCTGGGTTGTAATTGAGCTGATAACATTTTTTTTAAGCTAGTTCACTTTTAAACAAAAATGTAATTAAAACTTTCATTGAAATATTTGTAAAGTATTTGCAGTTACTGTCCAGCTCAAAGTAATGCCCCTCCAACACAATTTTCTGTCACTACAATGAACTTTCCAGAAACTTGTAAATTGTTAAGCTATTCACAAGACTATTGCTGTTGCTGTCCTGGCATTGATTTTGAATCACTTATTAAAGCCTTGCAGCAGTTTAAGTTGTTGGACTTGTCTGTCAAGATATAAGTAATGCACAGTGCTCCCACATAAGGGGACTACACAGTGCAAGACACGGATGTCAGCTACTATGTGATATATTACATGCAGCTGTTTAGCATTATCCTGAGACTGAAGTGGGTGAGGGCTTTTGTGCATGCTTCTATATTACAACATCAAAGCTTTAGTTAATTGAATAACCAAAGCTCGATCTTGTAATATCGAAAGCTAAAATTGTCGAATGGCTGATTCAACCAAGGGAAACACTTCCCTTGGCCGAATCAAAAAAAAAAAAGTTTACATCCGAAATCACACACACCCTACCTAAATATACCAACTCTGAGATCGCTTCAAATTGGAGAAATGGGCATACTCCACAGAATGGCCAAGGGAAGTGTTTCCCTGGGTTAAATTGGCCGTTCGACAATGTACAGTTTTGATATTACAAGTTCGAGCTTACTTATTTGATTAAGTAACGCGTTGATCATGTAACATAGAACCTTTGTGCACCTACAACCATGAATGATAGCTAATCCTGCTAAGGCTATCCATTGTTGGACGTTGCGCTGCTCATTCAGAACTTGTTGAATAAAATGTACTTCGTATGTATATGTAACTGTTGTTAAGTAGCACAAAATGTACCCTACTCAGTTTACTGAGCATGCATCAGATGTGCACATGCTGCTCCGAGCATGCATCAGATGTGCACATGCTGATCCGAGCATGCATCAGATGTGCACATGCTGATCCGAGTATGCATCAGATGTACACATGCTGATCCGAGTATGCATCAGATGTGCACATGCTGATCCGAGTATGCATCAGATGTGCACATGCTGATCCGAGCATGCATCAAATGTGCACATGCTGATCCGAGCATGCATCAGATGTGCACATGCTATTCCGAGCATGCATCAGATGTGCACATGCTGATGTTTGTAGGGTACACTAGGTAGGGTGCACTCTGTGTCACTTTTTTTTCTTTTGAGACTGAGGAGTGTACATGTGTCTTACTACTCACACAAAGACATCTACAGACTTCTAACATCATGGAGGAGAGTAGACAACCATTTTTACTGATTCTTTTTTCTATTTTTTTTTTGCCAGTGTTTGGTTAATGTTTGGTGAGCATGGATGATTGTCCTTCCCCCTGCTGATGGTCTGGTTTGTTTTCTCTTCTTAGTAACTTAGTGGAATAGAGACAATTGCAGTACCAGCTGTAGTTTATAATAACTCAGTTCTCACAGATGCATTGCAGTGGGCAATGCTGACATATAGTTTGTCTAATCAGCATGCACATTTTGGAATATTAATGAGATCTTATAATAAACTTGTATACTTCTTTATTGATAACTGCATATTTAGGAAGAATGCATGAACACCAAATGAAAAAATGGAGAGCTGGAAAAATGCCTAAAAATACTGCTTCTAAAACTTTAAATTTTACCCATACATAAGATTACTAGGGAAAAATTCAGCCTGGATGAAAATTTGCATTAATGGCACATTACACAGTTAGTACATGCTAGTCTTTTGCTATATAGCCATATCTGTTGTAGAGAAACTGTGCCTAGATAAGAGATTGTGTCTAGATCTGGGGATGTCATTGTCCCCCTTTACTCAGCCCTCATTAGGCCAGTCATTGAATATAATGCCCCCTTTAGCATGTATCTGTCCAGACACATGGAACAACTGGAATGCCCACAGAGATACCTTAGTAAAAAGAAACAAGGCCTATACAAAATGTCCTATATAGATCGACTCAAAGCCCTGTCACTATACTCACTATCCTACAGACTGCTAAGAGGTGACCTCGGCTTGGCATACAAGGCATCCTCTGACCCATAATTGATGGATTTACTGCACATCAGTAAGTCAAATGCCATCAGAAGTACTTAGTCTAGGGATCTAAACCTCTTCTGTAATGTCAACAGAATGGTTTGGAGGGATAGGTATAGCTCGCAGGGGATAAAAATAAATTTCATTTTTGTCTATATTCAAGAACAACTTAAATCTATGGATGGGAAACAGAAAATGTAGCCAGGACTGCCTCCCCATGCTTCTAATGGACAGAGGCAGGTCCTAAATGTTTTAGCTCATGCATGGGGTCCCCTCAAATTATCTATGGTATGATCCCAGTTATTATCATTAGTGGTAATATATAATTATTGTCCATAGGATGGTAAGGCCAATCTATATCCGAATGTGATAGGTTATTTTGAGCACAAAAAGAGAACTTGGCTTGGCATAAAATGGCCCATAAAAGTAGCTAGCCTAGTACTTACCTATGAACCTCTGAACCTATGTCACCATCAACATCAGTCTGAACTGGTGGCCTTTATGCTGGATCAGCTAGCCAAGGAGCAATTGGAGTGAACAGCAGAAAAAAAACACACACACACACACACACACACACACACACACACACACACACACACACCATGCATGCACACACACACATGCATACACACAAAGCAACAAACCGTAATGATCTTTTCTGAGGGAAGCAAACACCTGTACCTTTCTATAAGTGGTGCTATATTGCCCAAATTCCCTATATACCAACTCCAAGATCTTACAACAGTGAGGAAGAGGCACAATCCCAAGCCTCCCTACAAAGTGATACCACACCAGTCCAATACACAAATCTAGTAAAGCACACACAGACACTCATGCACACACATACACACAAACATACACACACATACACACACACACACACACACACACACACACACACACACACACACACACACACACACACACACACACACATTAAAGCCCCTATCTGTTTCAAGAGGCAACTGCACCTTGTCAGGAGCTTGTCCCCTTGTGAGCTTAATCAAAGGTTAGGCAAATGCAGCAAAACTAGGTGCACACTTTCTGCAGTAATAGAAAAATCCAAGGAAAGCATTTACCTGTCTCTTATTAGAGGCGACAGGCCAATTTTTTGTAGCTGTATCTTTTCTAGTTGTGGTCTTACCACCATCTTCATATAAGGTACCTTGGTATTTTGCATCTACCATACCCAATGCAATTTTCTTAACCTTTACAATCAAGCCTACTTGTCTTATGGATTCTAAAATAGCCTGACTTCTCAGTCCTCAGAAATAAATAACCACATCATTTAGGTATGCCACAGCAAATCATGTCTAGGTTGACAGTATTCTACCAGCCACCAAAAGGTGGCTGGCGCTCTGTGTAGGCCAGAAAGGAACCCTGTGTATTGAAATAGACCATTAGAGGTTACAAAAGCTGTTTTCTTTCCTTTGACAAATGGCAAATTGATATCTGCCAGTATCCCTTCATCAAATCCAGTGATATCAAGTATTTGACTTTCTCTAGATTTGCTATCAACTTACCAGTTCTGGCCATGAAGTAGCTGCAACTCTATCAAATGCTATTTAATTTACTACAGTTGCTACAGAATTTGATGCTGCCATCAGGTTTAGGCTGAGGCAGTACTGTGCTGCTATGGTCTTGTTATGGTTCTTCTGTCATGCCTAGTTTGTGCATCTTTAAACTTCTCTTTCTAATTGTTTCTGTGACTCTGGTGCACTCTAAGACCATAGTGTAATCTTTAATCCAGGAGTTGTCACTGTATTACGTTCTATTAGTTTGAATCTTCTGGGTATTTCTGAGAACACTTATTTCTTAACAAAATTTCTCGCATTTTAAGCATGTATTTTTCTAACAAGCATTCATTTAACTGTAGTTCAGGTAGTGACTCCTTGGTCTCCCTGTAGGAACTTCAGCTTGCATTCTCTTCCCAGAATTCTCTCCTTCATTCCATGGTTTCAACACATTAATGTGATAAATGTGCTCTAGTTTCCTCTTTCCTGGTTGTACAACTATATAATTAACTACATTTATTCTTTTTACCACTTAAAGTGGCTCAGGCCATTTGACCAGACATTTGTTTTCCATGGAGGGCACTACACTAGAACCTGACCTCATGGGTTAAATACTCTAGTCAGTCATTCATACTAGAAACTCTTTTTTGCATTTCCAGGACTCCCTGCAGGTGTTCCGTTATGATGAACATTCTCAGCTTTATTCTATCCAACAAACTAATATGGTGTTGTAGCACAATTGTAAATGTTGTCTTTTCCTGTTAATGTTTTGGGCACCTCTCAGATTTCATACAGTAAGTGTTAGAAAAATATGCATTTGAATATATGTGAAATGCTAGTTTAAAAGCAAAGTAGTATGTAATGCATTTTATTCTATTAATGATATAACAAAAAGGATGAATTCATGTGTAATTGCAAAGTAGTTTTGAAACTGCAGTGTGGCTTGTAGCAAGTTGACCTCTGACCCTGGCAGTTGCTAGCTTAGCAAGTCTTAATGTTTATGCTTCTCACAAGTGATTATCTGCTGGGTCAGGAAATTAAATATGTGAAATAATGAAATCTTCTGCTCTTTCCTGCTGGGATGATTTGGCCTTGTGTATGTGTTACTAAGATAACACGCAGCTGTTGGGAAAGTGTTAATGGGAACAAAGAAATGTATTAAAAGACTGAATCTGCTATTGTATTCGAACTGATGTGAAACCTTGAAGAAGTAACTTTACAGAAAGACATTATGTCTGACCAGGTGGACAGCAAGGCCGTATTGTTACCAGAGGAAAACTTTTTTAGAATATACAGCATCAACAATATTTTATGAATAGAGGACTGTAAGCTAAAGTGATGTAGATGCCCTGTGACATACCACGTCAGTAAGATGGGCACAACTTGAATGTAAAGACTATAAAACTTGTATACTTCCTGTTTCATGTTAGACAAAATTCTGTACTTGTACGTTTTTTGCCTCCTGGTGTACACTAGTAAACTTTTGAACCTGAACCTCCTGTGTATTGATTTCTTGATTTTATTTAACAGTTTGGTCCTTCTTTAGCCGGAAATCCCTCAGACAGCTGCAGATCAGAGTCTACCGGTGGTCGAATACTGTGCAGGAGAAATTACCGAAATGGTTCTTCTTGGGTGAAAAGACCTCCGACTGAATTGTCGTTTAAAGAGGCTGGCCACTTTCTGATCTGTGGCCGAAGAGCGAATCCTGGATGGCTCAATACCGGAGGCTCAGGTAGGAAGACTTTGCCTTTTTTTCTGTTTTAGATCAGGGACTAGGTTACAGTATATATTGTTGTCAAGATTTGTTATGCAGATCAGGGACAAAAGGAATTACTGTATATTTGGTCATAGATCAGGGTAACAGAATAAGGTAGGCAGTTATCCTAGATAAACTGTGAAAAGGAACTGAAATCTTGATATCACGTGATAAGAAGGGTTACGTAACATTTTTAACATGGGAAATCAGTGCACTAAAACATTGCTAGATCCGCCCCTAACCGAAGACGCAAAATATATGCAATCACAACGTTCTGATAATGTTAGGTATTATACGAAATGGGTTAACAAATATGAATTCGATGGCAAATTAGATAAAACTTCACTGGTTAAACTCCTTAAGCAACTGAAATCTGATGCGGGAGGTCAGGCAAAAAAGCAACGCCAATTAGGCATTCCTCAGGCACACAGGTGGATTGAGGAAGCAAACCGTAGGGAACAGAAAACTAAGAATTCAAAAACATTATTTTTAGACAAAGAAGATAATAATATTGCAATAGCAACAGCTCCACCTCCCCTGCCCCCTCCATTGCCTTTTTCAGGATATGAAGCGAGTGGACAGGCTGGTCCGCCTCCGCGTTATCCTGAAGTCTCAGCGAGACCACAACCATTTGTTAGAGATACTTTTGAAACTAGGTCCCGAGCGCGTAAAATACATGGGGACGCAGAATCATATCAAATAGAGAGAAACCTACAGGATGAGAGTGAGGAAGAAATATGTCCACTTATAGAGGTCCCAAATCCTCAGGCAGGACAAGCAGGGCAGGACCCACCACTCTTAGTATACAGACCATGGACACCGGAGGATATCCGGAAAGCTACTGAGGGAATTCCCCAAACGAAAGTTAATTTTACGAAATTTTTAGAAGATTTGCAAGGCATGAGGTTGAGTTACCACTTGAATGGGGAAGAAGTAGAAAAAGTAGTAAGACAAATTATAGGTCCAGATTGGCACATGATTTGTGGCACCTGGAATCCTCATAATGCAGAGCTTAAACCACTCCCACATAGTGACGCAGAATTAGACAATAGAGCGAAAGGTCTTACAGACCGAATCTCTGAGAAATGGAAACCTAGAGCAGACTGGACTTGCATTAACCAATGCATACAACAGGAAAATGAGACAATAGATGGGTACTATGCTAGATTATAGGAATGTTTTAATAATCATAGCGGTATGACAGTTCCTGAAAATCAAGTGAATGATTCCCCGTATGAACAGCAATTGAAAAATGCATTTTTAAAAGGTTGCATTGCACCTATCAGTAGCTTCATTATGAAGCACATGATAGACCATCGAACAGGTAGGCTACAAGCCTTACTTGAATATGCTAGACATGCTGAAAGACATTTCAATAGCAAAAAGAAAAAAAAAAAAGGCGCAAGTCTTCACTGCTGAAGACGGAGCTGAAGTATTTGTGTTACAGTCAGGTGAAAAGGGAAAGAAAAATGCCCAGGGAAATAAACAGTCTGACAAACGCTCAGAAGATTTTGAGGAAAGGAAAAAGAGAGGTGAATGCTTTAAGTGCGGAAAGAAGGGACATCTAGCAAGGGATTGTAAACAAAACAAAAAGGTAATCACAGAAGACAAAGGAGATGAGGACTGACTATATGATAGTGAAGATACATCATGCAGAAATCAAAAATCATCAGGAGAAGTTAATAAATAGAAAACAAATGTAAATGTGATAGAAGGAATAGAGGAAGTGCAAGTAGATATGGAGGATGAAGAAAGTGAAATTTTGGATTTAGCATTATTGAGCCTTGAGCTCTACTTAGCAGATACGAAAACGGAAGTTACACTTCTGGTGGAGGGAAGGGAAGTTAAATTTCTGTGTGACTCAGGAGCGTCATGGACCCTGATACACCCCTCCAAGTTACCAGAACATTCTGAATCACCTGATTATATACTAGTGAAAGCTGCGAATGGACAGCTATACAGGGAACCACTTTCCCATGATATAGCAATAACTGACCCTGTTTCAGGTATGACCCAAAGAAGTAAGATTGTTGTTTCTGCAAAGTGTCCAGTGAACCTATTGGGTAGGGACCTTATGCAGATATTTGGCATAGCAGTAGTTCCAACTGTACAGGGTATGGAGGCACAGAGACAAATAGATACCTTTGTAGTGCGATCGGAGGGTGAAACTTTTTACTGGTACAGCCAGGACCTAGTTACGACTGGTCCAGGGGCAGTAACCGAGGAACTGATGAATGTAGCCATCAGTAAAGCCCCCTCCCTTGACACTGATTGACAGCATTTGTTACACTGTACTCTATACTACTGTAATACACCAGGACCTGATAGAGAGTATGAGCAAGAATTGTTCAGAAATTGTACAACTAGATTAGTATTGCGCACTTTGTATTGGGATACTGAGGGGAACAGTGTGGTTAGCTGTTCATTACCTCAAGAATTCCTTGCACTGTATAGATCAAATCGATTGCCACATGTCAGCTTGACAAAGAATAAAAACGTAAAATGGGCAGACTTAGGAGAAAAGGTAACGAGGTGGGAGAAACAGACTGACTTGGAATTGTCAGAATAGGGAATACAGAAACAAAAGTTGAATTGGTTGACGCAGACACATCCAGCTGTACACTTGCAATCTAGTGAGGACAGCTGATTAGCATTTTTATTAGAAGAAGAAGGGAAAGCCTTATGTAAGATACCGACGGCTCTTTGGTCAACAGGCAAGTCAGATGTAGGACTTATTCGAACAGCAGGACCAGTTACAATTATCCCAAAGTCAGCATTTAGGCCACAGAAAAGACAATACCCTTTGAGAAAAGATGCAGAAATAGGAATCAAGCCTAAAATAGCAGCATTACTCAGGGAAGGAGTACTGGTAGAATCTCCTGATTCACCATGTAATACACCCCTATTTCCTGTTAAGAAAGCAAACGGGGAATGGCGGATGGTTCAAGATTTACAAGCTGTAAACAATGCAGTGATACCCAGAGCACCCATGGTGCCAGATCCACATACTTTGTTAAATGACCTAAAACTGCAACAAAAGTATTTCTCTGTGGTAGATATCAGCAATACTTTCTTTTCAATACCTATACATCCTGATAGTCAATACTGGTTTGCATTTACATTTCAGGGGAAAAGGTATACCTATACTCGACTACCACAGGGATATTGTGAGAGCCCAACCATATTTGCACAAGAAATGACTAGCAACCTGGCAGGGTTTACCCCACCAGGAGGTAGTCAAACTCTACTTTACGTTGATGATATCTTACTAGCAGCCCCCACCCAGCAGCAATGTAGGGAATATACTGTAGCGCTATTGAAATTCTTAGCAACACAAGGACACAAAGTGAACAAAAGTAAGTTACAACTCTGGAAAAAGCAAGTTAGATATCTAGGATATGTGATATCCAATGAAGGTAGAATATTAGACGAAGATAGAAAGACAGCAATTTTACAAGCACCCAAACCAGCAACCAAAAAGGAAATGATGTCCTTCTTGGGGACAACTAATATTTGTCGGAGTTGGATACCCAATTATGCTTTGGCATCTGCTCCACTGACTGATTTAATATATAAAATGCCAATGGCAGCACAAGACATTTTACAATGGACAACCGAAGCAGAAACGGCTTTCTGCAGGTTGAAGCAGTTGATAGCTTCTTCATTAGTTTTAGGACTCCCAAATTATCACAAACGGTTCTTTCAGACCGTAGATTGTAAGCAAGGATATATGACGTCAGTGCTGACGCAACAACATGGGGATAAGCAACGCCCCATAGCTTATTATTCATCGCAGTTAGACCCAGTGGCATGATCTTTGCCTCACTGTGTACAAGCAGTAGTTGCAGCTGCAATGGCAGTACAGGCCTCGGCCTCAGTGGTGTTATTCCACCCTCTCACATTGAGAGTGCCTCATGCAGTCGCAATAATTTTACTGCAAGAAAAAGTAGCATATCTCTCCCCTGCTAGACATCTTTCATTTATGACTATACTGCTGAGCCAACCTCATATGACAATTGAACGATGCACAACATTAAATCCATCAACATTACTCCCAACTCCTGTGGATGGCACACCGCACAGCTGCCTGCAGGAAATTGAACAGTTAGCCTTGCCTAGACGAGATCTCACAGATATGCCCTTGGATGATGCCGAGGTGACATATTACGTGGACGGCTCATGCAGAAGGGGCCCTACAGGGAAGAATCTAGTGGGGTATGCAGTAGTTACAGACACTGAAATTTTAGAAGCCCAACCCTTACCACATAACTTATCTGTACAAGCAGCAGAATTTGTAGCTTTGACACGGGCATGTACTTTAGCAAAAGACAAATGTGTAAACATATATACTGATACTCAGTATGCTTTCTCTACAGTACATGTATTTGCGCAACAATGGAAAAATAGGGGAATGATAACATCTGGTGGAAACCAATCAGTCATGTGCAATTTATTTTGGAATTATTAGAATCTATCTAGTTACCTACTAAAGTAGCTATTTGCAAATGTGTAGCTCATACAAAGCAACAGGATAGGATTTCAAAAGGAAATGCGAGAGCTGATGCAGCTGCAAAGCAAGCAGCCTCAGACTCAGAAACTTTACTTTTGAATGAAGAATTACAACCCTCTGAGATTTTAGATTTAGATATGTTAAAAACAATGCAGATGCTTACTACAAAAGCAGAAAAGCAAAAATGGGAAAAACAAGGCGCAATTCTTGAAAATGGACTGTACATTTCCAAAGAGAAAAAAACGATATTGCTGTCTAATTTATTTAGATATGCAGCTTTGTTGAGCCATGGGCAGTGCCATGTCTCAACAGGGGGGATGGTACAGTTAGTAAACCGTATATTTCAAACATACGGATTCACAAACTACACAAAAAAAGTTTGTGCAGCTTTTCATACTTGTAACAAGCACCATGCACAAGGAGCATTTAAACCCAAGCAAGGAAGCTTTCCTATACCACCGTAGCCGTTCCATACTATTTGTATGGATTTCATAGAATTGAATAAGTGTGAAGGGAAAAAATATTGTCCAGTCATTGTAGATATGTTTTCTAAATGGGTAGAAGCTTTTCCAACCAAAATTCTAGATGCAGCAGCAGTGACGAAAGCCTTGATAAAAGAAGTAATCCCTAGATTTGGCATACCGGAAAGGATTTATAGTGACAATGGCACACATTTTGTCAATCAGACAATCCAGCAACTTGGAAAATTTTTTGGAATCTCCTTGAAGAACCATTGTGTCTACCACCCACAGTCAGCAGGACTGGTGGAAAGGTACAATGGAACCATTAAGAATAAACTCAGGAAGTTAGTTAATGAGACTCAGAAGAATTGGGTATACTGTTTGTGTTTAGCGCTGCTGAGTATGAGAACGGTTCCAAATGTGAAGGGTTTGACTCCCTTCAAAATGTTTTTTGGGAGAGCATATTATGTGCCTCAGTGGAAAGCTCTCATGCCTGCAGAGCAAGAGGCTGACAGTTCATTAGCTAGTTATATGAGGAAACTGTTAACAAATAAATCTGTTTTGCAGTTTAACTCTTTTTCAGATAAGGAACAGACCAGACCGGTGGAAGCAGTTTTGGTCCCGGAAATGTGGGTGTGGCTAAAAGTGACGAAAAGGAAGAATTGGGCGAGTCCAAAGTGGGAAGGACCATACCAGGTACTGTTGGCAATGCCTACTGCAGTCAGAGTGGCTGAGAGGACATCCTGGGTCCATTTGACACACTGCAAACCGGTAAAGAACTTTCAACTTGATAAAAACCTTGTGACTGATATACAAGGGTGAAATGGCCAAGAACAAAGTGAATAGAAATATAGATCAACCCCAGAGATGTTGCATAATCATTTTGTTGAGTATACATTTATTGACTATAATTGTGACAATTTTCCTCTTGTTGTGGTTTATCCTACACTCAACCACACAAGTGAAAGTGGGAAGGCATGACGAAAAATCCATAGACTGGCATCCAAATTTTAACACATACCTAGCCATGAAGCGTGTATATGCAGAGACTATGAGCATTTCAAATTGCTGGATCTGTACAGCTATACCAACAGCATATGGAGGACTGATAATGTCCGCTGTCCGTCTGGGAATAAATGAGACTTGGGAAAATTTACTTTTCGATACAGGAACTGTGAGATCACAGGACAAAATAGCTTTATTTTTACCTGTCACACAAAAGGGAATTGTATGTTTCTATAAAAACGACACTCTCCAGGTGGGCTGGAGCAATTGTAATATAACAATATCTTATCGGTGTTATATTAAGACTAGCAATGGCAATACTCTTTGCAATACTAATTATGACTCATATTTGAACTCACTGAAAACAACCATGAATGAAATTCGCAAGAATCCTGTTTTATTTAAACAATTGTCAGTTATAGACCAGAAAATGTTTCATGCAGGGTTCATGCGTATTAGTACTAAAGTAGAAAATTGTTATTTTATTTGTGGGAAAAAGGCATATAAATGGCTACCTGAGAATTGGTCCGGCAGTTGTTTTTTGGGTTATCTGGTTCCGGTTATAAGACATACTGCAGAATTACCTTTGGGTAAGATACAAAACGTGAGAGAAGCAGCCCGAAAACCTGAAGGTCCAGTCGAGAAACCTGTAAATCCAGTAGGACAGATCAAAGCTGGCTGGAAAGACCATAGTAACGTAAAGGACAAAAGCAAATTGACTCATATGGACTTGAGTGACAGTGTTATATCTTGGGCAGGAATATTCCCAGCATATGGAGCAGTCAAATCAATCTGGGAGTTGAGGAAACTGTCGAAACCTCTCGAAGTAATGAGTAATGCAACTTTCTCTGCCCTAGAACTGGTTACTGATGAACTGAATGCAATGAGAACTGTTGTGCTACAAAATCGAATGGCTCTTGACTTCACCCTAGTGGCGAGAGGTGGTACATGCGCGTTTATCAAAAAAGAATGCTGTGCATACATACCGGACAATAGGCATGAAATTAAGAATCGCCTAGAGGTAATTCAGCAAGTATCAGCCATTACTGAACCAGGCCCAAACCCACTGACGGACTTTTTCCAGAATCTATTTGGGGGGTGGGGTTCCATCCTAATGAATATTCTGATTGCTATTTGTGTGGGTATACTCCTAATAGGAGCATGTGTTTGTTGTGGAATTCCCTGCATGAACAGATTAATCAAAGATTTTATTGATGTATCTGTTACTGAAACTTTGTACCAAGATATTGAGATTGAAAAATTGATCTCAGATGAAAACTTTTTCTGAAGTATAGACCAAAATGACTCACCTAGCTGAAAATCCTGAATGGAAGAAGTTAGGAGACGAAATGACATTATGCATACTTCAAAATAGAATAAAAAGAATTAATAGGGGGGAAAATGTTAGAAAAATATGCATTTGAATATATGTGAAATGCTAGTTTAAAAGCAAAGTAGTATGTAATGCATTTTATTCTATTAATGATATAACAAAAAGGATGAATTCGTGTGTAATTGCAAAGTAGTTTTGAAACTGCAGTGTGGCTTGTAGCAAGTTGACCTCTGACCCTGGCAGTTGCTAGCTTAGCAATTCTTAATGTTTATGCTTCTCACAAGTGATTATCTGTTGGGTCAGGAAATTAAATATGTGAAATAATGAAATCTTCTGCTCTTTCCTGCTGGGATGATTTGGCCTTGTGTATGTGTTACTAAGATAACACGCAGCTGTTGGGAAAGTGTTACTGGGAACAAAGAAGTATATTAAAAGACTGAATCTGCTATTGTATTCGAACTGATGTGAAACCTTGAAGAAGTAACTTTACAGAAAGACATTATGTCTGACCAGGTGGACAGCAAGGCCGTATTGTTACCAGAGGAAAACTTTTTTAGAATATACAGCATCAACAATATTTTATGAATAGAGGACTGTAAGCTAAAGTGATGTAGATGCCCTGTGACATACCACGTCAGTAAGGTGGGCACAACTTGAATGTAAAGACTATAAAACTTGTATACTTCCTGTTTCATGTTAGACAAAATTTTGTACTTGTACGTTTTTTGCCTCCTGGTGTACACTAGTAAACTTTTGAACCTGAACCTCCTGTGTATTGATTTCTTGATTTTATTTAACAGTTTGGTCCTTCTTTAGCCGGAAATCCCTCAGACAGCTGCAGATCAGAGTCTACCGGTGGTTGAATACTGCGCAGGAGAAATTACCGAAATGGTTCTTCTTGGGTGGAAAGACCTCTGACTGAATTGTCATTTAAAGAGGCTGGCCACTTTCTGATCTGTGGCCGAAGAGCAGATCCTGGATGGCTCAATACCGGAGGCTCAGGTAGGAAGATTTTGCCTTTTTTTCTGTTTTAGATCAGGGACTAGGTTACAGTATATATTGTTGTCAAGATTTGTTATGCAGATCAGGGACAAAAGGAATTACTGTATATTTGGTCATAGATCAGGGTAACAGAATAAGGTAGGCAGTTATTTTAGATAAACTTTGAAAAGGAACTGAAATCTTGATATCACGTGATAAGAAGGGTTACGTAACATTTTTAACATGGGAAATCAGTGCACTAAAACATCGCGAGATCCGCCCCTAACCGAAGACGCAAAATATATGCAATCACAACGTTCTGATAATGTTAGGTATTATACGAAATGGGTTAACAAATATGAATTCGATGACAAATTAGATAAAACTTCACTGGTTAAACTCCTTAAGCAACTGAAATCTGATGCGGGAGGTCAGGCAAAAAAGCAACGCCAATTAGGCATTCCTCAGGCACACAGGTGGATTGAGGAAGCAAACCGTAGGGAACAGAAAACTAAGAATTCAAAAACATTATTTTTAGACAAAGAAGATAATAATATAGTAATAGCAACAGCTCCACCTCCCCTGCCCCCTCCATTGCCTTTTTCAGGATATGAAGCAAGTGGACAGGCTGGTCCGCCTCCGCGTTATCCTGAAGTCTCAGCGAGACCACAACCATTTGTTAGAGATACTATTGAAACTAGGTCCCGAGAGCGTAAAATACATGGGGACGCAGAATCATATCAAATAGAGAGAAACCTACAGGATGAGAGTGAGGAAGAAATATGTCCACTTATAGAGGTCCCAAATCCTCAGGCAGGACAAGCAGGGCAGGACCCAACACTCTTAGTATACAGACAATGGACACCGGAGGATATCCGGAAAGCTACTGAGGGAATTCCCCAAACGAAAGTTAATTTTACGAAATTTTTAGAAGATTTGCAAGGCATGAGGTTGAGTTACCACTTGAATGGGGAAGAAGTAGAAAAAGTAGTAAGACAAATTATAGGTCCAGATTGGCACATGATTTGTGGCACCTGGAATCCTCATAATGCAGAGCTTAAACCACTCCCACATAGTGACGCAGAATTAGACAATAGAGCGAAAGGTCTTACAGACCAAATCTCTGAGAAATGGAAACCTAGAGCAGACTGGACTTGCATTAACCAATGCATACAACAGGAAAATGAGACAATAGATGGGTACTATGCTAGATTATTGGAATGTTTTAATAATCATAGCGGTATGACAGTTCCTCAAAATCAAGTGAATGATTCCCCGTATGAACAGCAATTGAAAAATGCATTTTTAAAAGGTTGCATTGCACCTATCAGTAGCTTCATTACGAAGCACATGATAGACCATCGAACAGGTAGGCTACAAGCCTTACTTGAATATGCTAGACATGCTGAAATACATTTCAATAGCAAAAAGAAAAAAAAAAAGGCGCAAGTCTTCACTGCTGAAGACGGAGCTGAAGTATTCGTGTTACAGTCAGGTGAAAAGGGAAAGAAAAATGCCCAGGGAAATAAACAGTCTGACAAATGGTCAGAAGATTTTGAGGAAAGGAAAAAGAGAGGTGAATGCTTTAAGTGCGGAAAGAAGGGACATCTAGCAAGGGATTGTAAACAAAACAAAAAGGTAATCACAGAAGACAAAGGAGATGAGGACTGACTATATGATAGTGAAGATACATCATGCAGAAATCAGAAATCATCAGGAGAAGTTAATAAACAGAAAACAAATGTAAATGTGATAGAAGGAATAGAGGAAGTGCAAGTAGATATGGAGGATAAAGAAAGTGAAATTTTGGATTTAGCATTATTGAGCCTTGAGCTCTACTTAGCAGATATGAAAACGGAAGTTACACTTCTGGTGGAGGGAAGGGAAGTTAAATTTCTGTGTGACTCAGGAGCGCCACGGACCCTGATACACCCCTCCAAGTTACCAGAACATTCTGAATCACCTGATTATATACTAGTGAAAGCTGCCAATGGACAGCTATACAGGGAACCACTTTCCCATGATATAGCAATAACTGACCCTGTTTCAGGTATGACCCAAAGAAGTAAGATTGTTGTTTCTGCAAAGTGTCCAGTGAACCTATTGGGTAGGGACCTTATGCAGCTATTTGGCATAGCAGTAGTTCCAACTGTACAGGGTATGGAGGCACAGAGACAAATAGATACCTTTGTAGTGCGATCGGAGGGTGAAACTTTTTACTGGTACAGCCAGGACCTAGTTATGACTGGTCCAGGGGCAGTAACCGAGGAACTGATGAATGTAGCCATCAGTAAAGCCCCCTCCCTTGACACTGATTGACAGCATTTGTTACACTGTACTCTATACTACTGTAATACACCAGGACCTGATAGAGAGTATGAGCAAGAATTGTTCAGAAATCGTGCAACTAGATTAGTATTGCGTACTTTGTATTGGGATACTGAGGGGAACAGTGTGGTTAGCTGTTCATTACCTCAAGAATTCCTTGCACTGTATAGATCAAATCGATTGCCACATGTCAGCTTGACAAAGAATAAAAACGTAAAATGGGCAGACTTAGGCTAAAAGGTAACGAGGTGGGAGAAACAGACTGACTTGGAATTGTCAGAATAGGGAATACAGAAACAAAAGTTGAATTGGTTGATGCAGACACATCCAGCTGTACACTTGCAATCTAGTGAGGACAGCTGATTAGCATTTTTATTAGAAGAAGAAGAGAAAGCCTTATGTAAGATACCGACGGCTCTTTGGTCAACAGGCAAGTCAGATGTAGGACTTATTCGAACAGCAGGACCAGTTACAATTATCCCAAAGTCAGCATTTAGGCCACAGAAAAGACTATACCCTTTGAGAAAAGATGCAGAAATAGGAATCAAGCCTATAATAGCAGCATTACTCAAGGAAGGAGTACTGGTAGAATCTCCTGATTCACCATGTAATACACCCCTATTTCCTGTTAAGAAAGCAAATGGGGAATGGCGGATGATTCAAGATTTACAAGCTGTAAACAATGCAGTGATACCCAGAGCACCCATGGTGCCAGATCCACATACTTTGTTAAATGACCTACAACTGCAACAAAAGTATTTCTCTGTGGTAGATATCAGCAATGCTTTCTTTTCAATACCTATACATCCTGATAGTCAATACTGGTTTGCATTTACATTTCAGGGGAAAAGGTATACCTATACTCGACTACCACAGGGATATTGTGAGAGCCCAACCATATTTGCACAAGAAATGGCTAGCAACCTGGCAGGGTTTACCCCACCAGGAGGTAGTCAAATTCTACTTTACGTTGATGATATCTTACTAGCAGCCCCCACCCAGCAGCAATGTAGGGAATATACTGTAGCGCTATTGAAATTCTTAGCAACACAAGGACACAAAGTGAACAAAAGTAAGTTACAACTCTGGAAAAAGCAAGTTAGATATCTAGGATATGTGATATCCAATGAAGGTAGAATATTAGACGAAGATAGAAAGACAGCAATTTTACAAGCACCCAAACCAGCAACCAAGAAGGAAATGATGTCCTTCTTGGGGACAACTAATATTTGTCGGAGTTGGATACCAAATTATGCTTTGGAATCTGTTCCACTGACTGATTTAATATATAAAATGCCAATGGCAGCACAAGATTTGTTACAATGGACAACCAAAGCAGAAACGGCTTTCTGCAGGTTGAAGCAGTTGATAGCTTCTTCATTAGTTTTAGGACTCCCAAATTATCACAAACGGTTCTTTCAGACTGTAGATTGTAAGCAAGGATATATGACGTCAGTGCTGATGCAACAACATGGGGATAAGCAACGCCCCATAGCTTATTATTCATCGCAGTTAGACCCAGTGGCGCAATCTTTGCCTCACTGTGTACAAGCAGTAGTTGCAGCTGCAATGGCAGTACAGGTCTCAGCCTCAGTGGTGTTATTCCACCCTCTCACATTGAGGGTGCCTCATGCAGTCGCAATAATTTTACTGCAAGAAAAAGTAGCATATCTCTCCCCTGCTAGACATCTTTCGTGTATGACTATACTACTGAGCCAACCTCATATGACAATTGAACGATGTACACCATTAAATCCATCAACATTACTCCCAACTCCTGCGGATGGCACACCGCACAGCTGCCTGCAGGAAATTGAACAGTTAGCCTTGCCTAGACAAGATCTCACAGATATGCCCTTGGATGATGCCGAGGTGACATATTACATGGACGGCTCATGCAGAAGGGGCCCTACAGGGAAGAATCTAGTGGGGTATGCAGTAGTTACAGACACTGAAATTTTAGAAGCCCAACCCTTACCACATAACTTATCTGCACAAGCAGCAGAATTGGTAGCTTTGACACGGGCATGTACTTTAGCAAAAGACAAATGTGTAAACATATATACTGATAGTCAGTATGCTTTCTCTACAGTACATGTATTTGCACAACAATGGAAAAATAGGGGAATGATAACATCTAGTGGAAAATCAATAAATCATGCGCAATTTATTTTGGAATTATTAGAATCTATCCAGTTACCTACTAAAGTAGCTATTTGCAAATGTGTAGCTCATACAAAGCAACAGGATAGGATTTCAAAAGGAAATGCGAGAGCTGATGCAGCTGCAAAGCAAGCAGCCTCAGACTCAGAAACTTTACTTTTGAATGAAGAATTACAACCCTCTGAGATTTTAGATTTAGATATGTTAAAAACAATACAGACGCTTACTACAAAAGCAGAAAAACAAAAATGGGAAAAACAAGGCGCAATTCTTGAAAATGGACTGTACATTTCCAAAGAGAAAAAAACGATATTGCCGTCTAATTTATTTAGATATGCAGCTTTGTTGAGCCATGGGCAGTGCCATGTCTCAACAGGGGGATGGTACAGTTAGTAAACCGAATATTCCAAACATACGGATTCACAAACTACACAAAAACATTCTGTGCAGCTTGTCATACTTGTAACAAGCACCATGCACAAGGGGCATTTAAACCCAAGCAAGGAAGCTTTCCTATACCACCGTATCCATTCCATACTATTTGTATGGATTTCATAGAATTGAATAAGTGTGAAGGGAAAAAATATTGTCTAGTCATTGTAGATATGTTTTCTAAATGGGTAGAAGCTTTTCCAACCAAAAATCCAGATGCAGCAACAGTGGCGAAAGCCCTGATAAAAGAAGTAATCCCTAGATTTGGCATACCGGAATGGATTTATAGTGACAATGGCACACATTTTGTCAATCAGACAATCCAGCAACTTGGAAGATTTTTTGGAATCTCCTTGAAGAACCATTGTGCCTACCACCCACAGTCAGCAGGACTGGTGGAATGGTACAATGGAACCCTTAAGAATAAACTCAGGAAGTTAGTTAATGAGACTCAGAAGAATTGGGTATACTGTTTGCCTTTAGCGCTGCTGAGTATGAGAACGGTTCCAAATGTGAAGGGTTTGACTCCCTTCGAAATGGTTTTTGGGAGAGCATATTATGTGCCTCAGTTTAAAGCTCTCATGCCTGCAGAGCAAGAGGCTGACAGTTCATTAGCTAGTTATATGAGGAAACTGTTAACAAATAAATCTGTTTTGCAGTTTAACTCTTTTTCAGATAAGGAACAGACCAGACCGGTGGAAGCAGTTTTGGTCCTGGGAACATGGGTGTGGCTAAAAGTGATGAAGAGGAGGAATTGGGTGAGTCCAAAGTGGGAAGGACCGTGCCAGGTACTGTTGGCAATGCCTACTGCAGTCAGAGTGGCTGAGAGGACATCCTGGGTCCATTTGACACACTGCAAACCGGTAAAGAACTTTCAACTTGATAAAAACCTTGTGACTGATATACAAGGGCAAAATGGCCAAGAACAAAGTGAATAGAAATATAGATCAACCTCAGAGATGTTGCATAATCATTTTGTTGAGTATACATTTATTGACTATAATTGTGACAATTTTCCTCTTGTTGTGGTTTATCCTACACTCATCCACACAAGTGAAAGTGGGAAGGCGTGATGAAACATCCATAGACTGGCATCCAAATTTTAACACATACCTAGCCATGAAGCGTGTATAAGCAGAGACTATGAACATTTCACATTGCTGGGTCTGTACAGCTATACCAACAGCATATGGAGGACTGATAATGTCCGCTGTCCCTTGGGAATAAATGAGACTTGGGAGAATTTACTTTTCTATACAGGAACTGTGAGATCACAGGACAAAATAGCTTTATTTTTACCTGTCACACAAAAGGGAATTGTATGTTTCTATAAAAATGACACTCTCCATGTGGGCTGGAACAATTGTAATATAACAATATCTTATCAGTGTTATATTAAGACTAGCAATGGCAATACTCTTTGCAATACTAATTATGACTCATATTTGAACTCACTGAAAACAACCATGAATGAAATTCACAAGAATCCTGTTTTATTTAAACAATTGTCAGTTATAGACCAGAAAATGTTTCATGCAGGGTTAATGCGTATTAGTACTAAAGTAGAAAATTGTTATTTTATTTGTGGGAAAAAGGCATATAAATGGCTACCTGAGAATTGGTCCGGCAGTTGTTTTTTGGGTTATCTGGTTCCGGCTATAAGACGTACTGCAGAATTACCTTTGGGTAAGATACAAAATGTTAGAGAAGCAGCCCGAAAACCTGAAGGTCCAGTCGAGAAACCTGTAAATCCAGTAGGACGGATCGAAGCTGGCTGGAAAGACCATAATAATGTAAAGGACAAAAGCAAATTGACTCATATGGACTTGAGTGACAGTATTATATCTTGGGCAGGAATATTCCCAGCATATGGAGCAGTCAAATCAATCTGGGAGTTGAGGAAACTGTCAAAACTTCTCGAAGTAATGAGTAATGCAACTTTCTCTGCCCTAGAACTGGTGACTGATGGACTGAATGCAGTGAGAACTGTTGTGCTACAAAATCGAATGGCTCTTGACTTCACCCTAGCGGTGAGAGGTGGTATGTGCGTGCTTATCAAAGAAGAATGCTATGCATACATACCGGACAATAGGCATGAAATTAACAATCACCTAGAGGTAATTCAGCAAGTAACAGCCATGACTGAACCAGGCCCAAACCCACTGACGGACTTTTTCCAGAATCTATTTGGGGGGTGGGGTTCCATTCTAATGAATATTCTGATTGCTATTTGTATGGGTATACTCCTAATAGGAGCATGTGTTTGTTGTGGAATTCCCTGCATGAACAGATTAATCAAAGATTTTATTGATGTATCTGTTACTGAAACTTTGTACCAAGATACTGAGATTGAAAAATTGATCTCAGATGAAAACTTTTTCTGAAGTATAGACCAAAATGACTCACCTAGCTGAAAATCCTTAATGGAAGAAGTTAGGAGATGAAATGACATTATGCATACTTCAAAATAGAATAAAAAGAATTAATAGGGGGGAAAATGTTAGAAAAATATGCATTTGAATATATGTGAAATGCTAGTTTAAAAGCAAAGTAGTATGTAATGCATTTTATTCTATTAATGATATAACAAAAAGGAAGAATCCATGTGTAATTGCAAAGTAGTTTTGAAACTGCAGTGTGGCTTGTAGCAAGTTGACCTCTGACCCTGGCAGTTGCTAGCTTAGCAAGTCTTAATGTTTATGCTTCTCACAAGTGATTATCTGCTGGGTCAGGAAATTAAATATGTGAAATAATGAAATCTTCTGCTCTTTCCTGCTGGGATGATTTGGCCTTGTGTATGTGTTACTAAGATAACATGCAGCTGTTGGGAAAGTGTTACTGGGAACAAAGAAGTGTATTAAAAGACTGAATCTGCTATTGTATTCGAACTGACGTGAAAGCTTGAAGAAGTAACTTTACAGAAAGATATTATTTCTGACCAGGTGGACAGCAAGGCCGTATTGTTACCAGAGGAAAACTTTTTTAGAATATACAGCATCAACAATATTTTATGAATAGAGGACTGTAAGCTAAAGTGATGTAGATGCCCTGTGACATACCACGTCAGTAAGGTGGGCACAACTTGAATGTAAAGACTATAAAACTTGTATACTTCCTGTTTCATGTTAGACAAAATTCTGTACTTGTACGTTTTTTGCCTCCTGGTGTACACTAGTAAACTTTTGAACCTGAACCTCCTGTGTATTGATTTCTTGATTTTATTTAACAGTAAGTAAGATAATAGTTGGTTTCAATTTTTAGCATCTGCATCAGCACCTTCCTCAGCATGAATTACAGTGTTTTATTAAGCACCTCTACTA
This sequence comes from Protopterus annectens, assembly GCF_019279795.1. NCBI lineage: Eukaryota > Metazoa > Chordata > Ceratodontiformes > Protopteridae > Protopterus > Protopterus annectens. Next base: position 1,255,668,209 of record NC_056725.1, read on the forward strand.
AACTATCAGTATGTGATGAGATGACTGATGTCATCAGCCATTTGAATTGAAAGCACTGACATAACTGATGCATACCTTTAAAATAAAAGAAGTGCCTTGGTGAGTAAATATCTCCTTAGGAGCATAAATGTTGTTGAATAATGGTGCCAGTTTCCTGCCAATAATGTTAGCATTAATTTTAGGTAGTGACACTGCTTCTAGAAATTTTGGTAGTATAATTCATTGTGACTAGTATGTACTGATACTCATTGCTAGATTTTGATAATAGCTCCATGATGTCTACATCAGTACATTCAAATGGCAAAATTATTATAGGATTCCGGATCAAGGGACTTTTATATCTACAATAATGTACAGTATTCTGGCATTCTGGAGAAGAAGAATATAAATTCTTCCCTTTCCTTACTCTATGATCAGTAATATCCTTGTGATATACTTGTTTTAGATATGTCCATCTCCTGCAGACCTCCTAATATGTGACTATGGGGCTAGCATCATTATTAGTGTCTTATATGGCTTTGGTACAAGTAACTGGTGCATACTTTCTTCCATTTCCTTACTCTATATAGTATCTCATATTTTTACTCATAATATAAGCCACAATTAATGGGAACTTCCTGTTCAATATCTTCCCCTACAATTTTAATTAAATTCTCTCTTGTTCTTATTAAAGTATTATCTTCCCATAGAGCCTTGTTAAAGTTTATGTCACTTACTTGTAAGTTCACTAACTCAAGATTTCTTTCTTCAGTAACCTACCTCAAAATTGGAAGCTATAATTTCTTACCCTAAAAATACTGTCAGTGCAGCTGTGATTATGTGAGTTATTGCCAGCTATGCCAGGAGAAGTAGGCAGTGGATGTGTAAAATATGCCAGCTCAGCTAGCTGGAATTTAGTAAAGAATATCAAACTGATTTGTACAGATGCTTGTGTTAAAAATGTATTTGTAAAGTTGCTTGTGTTAAAATATATCAACAGTGTGCCCTGTTGAACAAAAAAAAGAAATATACAAGTATTACTGTAACTGTTGAAATGTATATATTGTAACAAAAGATACTGGAAGAGAAGAGGTTAATTACAGTCCAGCTGTAACTAACTTTGAAAAATGTTCTGAAATTAAATTACTGGGCCTAGGCCATAAATATGTTATTTGACAGTTTTGAATGAAGCCATGAAGCCAGGTATGCAATGTCTGTAAGAAGTATGATTTGTTAGTCTCTGTAGGAAGGGCAGAAGTGTACAAATTGTTTTACAGCTTCCAGATGCTGCAATAAACTTAAACAAAGATTAATATATGTATTGTAACACATATGTGCTAAATCCTGGTAGCTTCTAGCCAAAGGGGTAGCATGAGAACCAGAAGTCAGATGACATTCTGTAATCCATCACTAAAAATACAATTTTAATACTAGGTAAGACTGAAGTCTCATTGCAATCCATTTTTGGAACCTGACAGAGCAGGACCCCTCACCTACTTCATCTTACCTTGCTGTAGTAAGTGACCAGGGAATAGTAATTCTTTAGATCAGTCAGGAAATTATAGTGAGATTAGTTAAGTACTGATTTTCTGTATCTGTATGACTCTATTCATCTAAGTTATTTTAATATTTCCTGTGATCGCTACTCTGGTGTTTGTTGTAAATAGATATTTAGTATTTTCATGTTCTTTCATTTTTTTATTATTAAATATATTTAAACATTTCTGTGTGGCTGGTCCTTTAGGGAATATTTTAACCTTTGAGAGTTCTTATTTTTATTCAGTGACACTGTGGTCAGTCCTGAAAGTCTTGCTGTTTGGTCAACATTATCATTTGTATTAATATTAATTTCACTCAGTATAATTGGGTACCCTTGCAAGAACCTTAGAGTAGCTGGCTTTGGAGTGTCTGGTGGTGGTGTAACTACCTTCTAGTCTGGGCAGAAGGATGCATAGCTAGTAAATCTGAGACAGCCTTTTCCAGGAGTGTGTGTGCATGTGTGTGTGTGTGTGTGTGTGTGTGTGTGTGTGTGTGTGTGTGTGTGTGTGTGTGTGTGTGTGTGTGTGTGTGCGTGCGTGCAGTGTGCATGCACGCATGTGTGTGTGTGTGTGTGTGTGTGTGTGTGTGTGTGTGTGTGTGTGTGTGTGTGTGTGTGTGTGTGTGTGTGTGTGTGTGTGAAAATCAAATCTCAAAGAGTGCGTGTGTGTCAGCTGCTTTCACAGAGAGATTGGTAGAGAACTTGGCTTGGATATTCGGCTGAGGTCTGAACTCTAAAGCTGTGCCAGTGGGATGGCTTACTGGAGGCCTGGAGGGATACAGATAGAGAAATCTAGACCCTAAACTAAGTGTGTTCCCTCACTCTCTCAATTTCTTTATCTTGTTTGTGTTATCCTTTACTGCAAATATTAACTCAGAACTGATTATTACAAAGAGTATCTCAAAATTAAATGTATTAATAGGTATACTGAATGGATTCCTGCTGCTTAGAAACCATATTTAATGGCATGCTCTGCTTTACAATAGCAGAAACAGGCTCAGAATTCTGCATACTCCTGCTTATCTCACTTTCTGTACTGACTTCATTCTGATCGCTCTCAAGTGCGTATGCATCTATGTTTGGCTCAGTTTCTGTTAATGTTTCCTGTACAGATTTTTACTTCAGGTCCTATACTGACATCTCTTTCATTTTTGGGTTTTCCTTTGCCCTGTCATTGAAGCATGTGCCTACTAATAGACAGGGTCTTTTATGCTGTTTAACTATAACCAAATTCTGGGTCATTTTCTATTTTCTTTGATAAATTCCTCCTCCTGATTTGACTCAGAATCTCTCTGTGAGTGTCATTACCTTGTTCTCCTCTCTTCTACTGAATAGGGGAATCAGCTTGCCACGCAATATCTATGGATTCTCCATACTCCCACATTTCCATAGTGCTTTAAAATGAAGAACAGATCTTCTTAATATTAAATCAAGGTCTAAATCATGGACTGATTTTGACACTTGGTGAGGAGGGTTTGAATCCCTCAGCCCTCATTTGCCTACTGTGTGACCTTGAGCAATTCACTTAACCAGATGGCTCTTGGAGATACCTGGGAATTTGGGGCTAGCATGTCCAGTGGTCTCTTGAACAGCAAGCCTAGTAACTACCTATAAACATATAAATCAGTAGTTACAGCCAAAAGATGTAACAGTTTTCCCAAAACTGTCTGAATTTCTGCATGTATAAATGGATATGTTTTCTTCTGACCAGGAAATGCATACTAACTCCACAGTTTGTTTGTTATTAATTTTATACTTGCACACTAGTCAAAAAAATTGAAAAATGGCAGTGCCATGTATGGCTGCGGCTGTGTCAGCTCATTCTAGATATATGCATATTTTGTCTTCCTTTGCACAGAAAAATCTAAAAAAAAAAATCAGTTTCTGCACTTCCAGTTGAAGATACAATAACTTAAAGTAGACAGAAGTTACTAGAAATTAAATAGTCAACATCTACATGTTGCTGGTTGGATGCCTTGAAGTCTGCAGATAATCATACCTCTCAACCTCTTAGAGTAAGAAATCTGGACAAAGCCATAAATAAAATAGGGACTTTTTTAAATATTGCTCTTACAAACTTAGAAAGTTGATAGAATAACATGTTTTCCATTAGCATGAATTTTCTGAAGGGTGTGAAGTCTGAAACTCAAATGTCTGTCATTATTTTCTAACTTTAATCTTTAATGATTTGCCACTAATTTGCTGGAAAACCACAATTTTATGAAAAATGGACCAAAAATATTTGACAAAAATCTGGACATTCTGTGAAAATCAGCACAGTTGAGAGATATGTGCAGAGTATCTGGGGCCTACTACTTGCACAGAGCTACAACTCTTCATACTCCAAAATGCCTGAAACTGGTAGAGCAGGTTTCTGGAATATGCTGTACAAGAAAAAAGAGAAAGAGATGTCAGAGAACAAGAAAAAGAGGCTGCAGATCAGGTATTGATGTACACTTAAAAGCAACCCCCTACAGGCCTGTACTACCAACTATACTGGTAGCTAATGTGAGGTCACTGGATAGCAAGATGGACTACTTGAGACTGAAACTCTCCAGCAAGAACAAGGTGAGAAATACTTGTTTATTTTTGATTACTGAGACATGACTGCATGACAAGATAAATGATAGTGCAGTAAACTTATAGAATTTTATGCTGTTTCATGCAGACAGAAAACATACACTGTATGGAAAGGCCAGAGGAGGAGTGTGCATCTATGTTAACAAAAGATGGAGCAACAACTGTGAAATCATACTATCACACTGCTGTGAAAACTTAGAGTTCCTGTCCATTAAATATAGACCATTTTATTTGCCCAGGGAGCTGAATGGGGTCAGTGTAACAGTGGTGTATATCCCACCTAGTGCTAATACCACTGAGGCTCTAAATAAACTATGCAATAACATGGGTGAGCTGCAGAGCAAATATCCTGACTTTGTACACATGACAGCTGGTGACTTTAATAAAGCAGATCTGAAAGAAATACTCCCACACTACCATCAGTATGTGGACATTCTTACAAGGGGTGATAATATCCTGGATAAGGTGTACATAAACTTAAAGAAAGCTTATAAGGCAGTGCAATGCCCACAAATGGGAAACTCTGACCATTATACCATCTTGCTATCACCAGCTTACAAACCTGCACTGGTTAGAGAGAAACCCACAAAGAAACAAATCAGTGTATGGCCCAAGGAGGGCTATGGAGGCCCTCCAAGACTGCTTTGAAAGAACCAACTGGGATATATTCAAGGAGGCAACCACAGTGAATCAGCAGCTGAACATTGATGAATACCCTGAGGTTGTGATGGCATACATTTCAAACTGTGTTGATGGGGTAACAACTACCAAGAGTATCACTATTAGAGCAAACCAGAAGCCATGGCTCACCCCCTAAGGTATAGGAGCTTATGAAGGAGAGAAACACAGCTTACAGGGCTAAGGACAAAGCAGCCCTAAGTGTAGCAAGAGGTAATCTGAGGAGGGGTATAAAGGAGGTTAAGAGGGAGTATGTCAGAAAGGTACAGAGCCACCTTGAAGAAATGAAGGATGCAGGGAGACTATGGCAAGGTATACAGGAGATCACTGACTACAAAATCAGGTCAGCACAGTTTGAGAACAGAATCGAATTCCTAGACAGTTTGAATATCTTCTTTGGTAGATCTGAGGGAAAAAACAACAGACTGGCACTAAAACTACACACTGATGAGAAGGATGCAGTACTCAGCCTCATCATGGAGGAGATAAGAAGAGAGCTAAGGAGAGTGATCCCCAGGAAGGCTGCTTGCCCAGACAACATACTGCGCAAGGTGTTAAAAAGCTGTGCTGATCAACTATGCACAGTGTTAACACCTCTCTTGCCATGGCAAAACTGCCCTCATGCTACAAGGAAACTAACATCATCCCACTGCCTAAGAAAACCACTCCCTCCTGCCCAACTAACTACAGACCAATCACTCTCACAGCCACTGTTATGAAATGTTTTGAGCAGCTGATCAAAAAGCATCTTTCATCATGCTACCTCTTGATTTTTACCCTCTGCAGTTTGCGTACAGAGCTAACCAATTCATGGCTGATGCCATATTAATAGCACTACATATCTCCCTTGAGCATTTATAGGGCAAAGACAACAATGTGGGGATGCTGTTCATGGACTTCATCTCTACATTTAATACAATGGTACCAATGCAGCTGATAGAAAAACTGGCACATTTAGGAATCAGTAAACATCTCTGTAACTGGGTCCTGGACTTCCTGATTGAGAGACCACAGATGGTGTGTTCAGGTAAGAACACATCAAAGTGAATCATGATTAACATTGGGGTTCTACAGGGATGAGTTCTCAGCTCACTGTTATTCACCATCCTGACCCATGACTGCTATGCTAAGCACAAGTCCAACCATATCATCAGGTTTTCTGATGGCACCAGAGTCATGGGGCTCATCACAAATGAGGATGAAAGTGCGTACAGAGAAGCAGTGACATGTCTGATCTGTTGGTGCAATTGGAACAACCTTGAGCTGAATGTAAGCAAGATGAAAGAGATTATCATTGACTTAAGGAAAAGGAGAACAAACCACCCAGTGCTCAAGATTAATGGTGAGAGCGTGGAGAGGGTTAAAAGTACAAAACTCCTGGGTGTACACATATCAGAAGATCTCTTGTGGTTGGGAAACACCAGCTAACTGGTCAAGAAAGTGCACCAATGCCTCCAGTTTTTAAGAAGGCTGAAAAAAAGCTAAGCTTCCTCCTCATATTCTCTCCACCTTCTATAGAGGTGCAATAGAGAGCATCCTCACCTGCATCTTTACAGTGTGGTTTGGAAGCTGCACAGTTACAGAAAAGAAGGCACTACAAAGAGTGGTGAAGGTTGCAGAGAAGGTAACAGGTTCCAGTCTTCCATAGATTCAACAGCTTTATTCTGCAAGAAGCATCCGAAAGGCCACCAAACTAATACAGGACAACACGCATCCTGTGCATGGACTGTTTAAGCATCTGTCAGCAGACATCGCATCATCCGCTGCAGGACTACAAGATTCAGTAATAGTTTCTACCCTACAGTGATTAGACTTCTGAACTCAGGAACTAGTCCCATGGGTCTGGACACATAAGTCAATTTTTATTTATTTGTGCAATATATACTTACTTATATACTTACATACTGCTTGGTAGTAACTTGATTAAAGTGTAGATGTCATTCTAAGTCTTTTGGATTAAGCACTTAGGCTTCAGGCCAGTTATTTTACATTAAGAAGGTTTGTGGTCTGCACTCTTGTGGGAGGAAAGGCTGGACTCTGCCCTTCTGAGCTGGGAATTTCTGGTTAAAGGCTTATAGTGCGTGCATATTTCAACTGTTTCTTACTGAAATTGGTACACCTTGTTTGCTGTAGCATAGACTAGATCCAGGCCTGCTGAATCTAGCTTTGTTTGTATGCTTGTTGTTTGTTTGCTTGTTATTTCCCTGAAATGCTAATACCACCTAAAACGCGGCTTTTCAGCGCTTCTGTGGATCCCTAGTGATATCTGCATTGCTTACTGTACTTATTTCCTTGTTTCACTTAAAAGAAAGTTACTGTTTGTCGTTTTTGCATTTAAGTTACCTGTAACACATTGCATTTAAGTTACCTGGCACTTGCCCACTAAAGCAATTGTATAAGTCAGCACTAAAAAATTAAAAGCACTACACCCTCACAAACTCCCCTTGAGTACCTTGTTCCCCATTGGCCCTTTTTTTTCAATTATAAATGAATTCCCAATAATATTCTAGCATGTCCAAAGGTCAGTTGTCAATCTCCTCTCCGGTCCAGCTGGTGAATTTGGGAATCTTGAGGCAATGTTACAACTGCCTCATGTACACAGACAACCCTCTCCTCCTCCCAACAAATTCCAACACATGTGAGAGATGCATCAACATAGCCAAACTGGAGGCTAAGCTCTCTCAACTCAGTACTGGCGTAACCAGTCAGGAGGAGAAGGAAACCACACTCACTACAATTCCAGTCTCACATAGACCTACCACGACAGCAAACCAAACACAGAAACACACAAAAACATACTCGGAGGCTCTAAATAAAAATCTGCCTAAGCAGCAGAGACCTCCAAAGCAGACACCCAAGCAACCGCTACCCCAAAACAAAACACGTGCAACACATAGCTCACAAAGCCAGTGTGCCAAACAGTCACAGCCCTTAAGGCTAAACAACACACCTGATACACTTGTAATAGGTGACTCTATCGTCAGGCACACTGACCAGGCTGAACAAGGAGAAGGTCACGGTGAGCTGCCTGTCGGGCGCTAGGATCTGCCACATAACATAAGCACTCACGTCACTCCAAGCAAGTACAACTATGACTCAGTCATTGTCCATGCTGGTGTGAATGACTTGAGACGTACCTCCCTGGACTACATGAAAAAAGACATAGAGGAGCTCTCTGAGCATGTGGCCCAGGCCAGTATGACCTTGACCTTGAGTAGCATCTTACCCTCACCAAGAATGATGCCCCAATATGAAGACAAGATGATCAATTTCAACAATTGGCTTAAGTATTGGTGTCATTCAAAGGGGATCCAATGCCTGTCAGCCTGGGATGACATGCTCAACAAGCCACGATGCTTCGCTAGGGACGGCTTGCACCTGTCACCCCTGGGCTTTTGGATATTGGCAAAGGCTCTTGCTACCCCCATAGTGCCTTTTTTAGGCAAGGCTCAAAAGACAAACCCACCTCCATAGGTATCACAAGGGATAAGAAACTAAGAGTAATGCTACTCAATGCCAGAAGTCTAAACCTCAAGATGCACACACTCGAAACTCTCCTTAGCATGGAGAACATCGATATCTGTGCAGTAACAGAAACCTGGTTCAAGGCTCCCAAGAGCACCCCAGCACTACCAGGTTATACCTCATACCATGCTTTTCGGCCCCAAAACTTGGACCGAACCACAAAAGGAGGGGGATATCAATATTCACAAAGATACCCACACCTCCAGGTTGGTGGCACAGCACAAAGCATCAGAGACTATCCATGTGCAACTAACAGTGGGTAAAACTGCCTTCCAGTTTATAGCCTGCTACAGACCACCCTCCCAAACCCAGGAACCCCACTTGGCCTTCCTGAGAACACTGGAAAATATGAAGGTCTCTCCAAACACCATTATATTGGGCGACTTCAACTACCCAAACATAGACTGGGAGTATTACTCTAGCTCCAACACCCTAGCCCAAAGGTTCCTAGAATTTATAAACTCAAATGCTATGGAACAACTTGTTACCACTCCCACAAGAGGGAAAACATACTGGACCTGATCATCACCAACATGGGGACTCTATGCTCCAGACCAGAAGTGTAACCCTCACTGGTAAGATCAGACCATAAACTAATCTCACTGGATATTCACATCCCGACCCCACCTCCTGCCCAGAAAACCACAGTGAAAAACTTCTCTAAAGCAAATTTCACACTCCTCAAAACTGAGGTGGAATCCTTCAAAGCCCCCGGGCCTGTGGAAAATACGGCCCAGACCGCAGAATCCTTTATAAATGCATTCTATGAACACATTCAGGAATGCATGGATCATGCAATCCCAAATAAAACCAAGACCCAATCCTCCAAAGGCAGATGTCCTGTCTGGTGGACCCCAGTCATAAACAAACTATACAATAGAAGGAGGAAGCTACTAAATGATAGAGCAAAATCCCAAAAAGGGAAGGCATCTCTGATCAGTATTAGCAAAAAACTACGGGCACTCCTAAAATCGTCTAAGGCCAGCTTCGAGAGAAGAATTGCACAGGACACTAAGGATAATCACAAGGCTTTCTTTAGTTATGTTAGGAACCTGGGTGGGAATTCCCAGATATGCTCAGAATTAGTCCAAAATGACAAAAAATACACCGAACCCACAGACATTGCCAACATCCTAGCTGACACGTTCAGAGCAAACTCCCCCTCCTCCCCACCAAAAGGGCAAATATCTATCCCAGCAGAGTGCTGGCCCCCTGACATCTCAGATGCTCAGGTAAGAGCCGCCCTCTCCAAAGCAAAAAACACAGCATCAATGGGACCAGACGGTGTCCCGGGCTGCGTCCTACATGAACTCCAAGAAGAGCTAAACCCAAACATAAACTACTGTTCAATCTCAGCCTTACTACAGGATATGTACCCAAAGGGTGGTGTACAGCAACAGTGGTCCCTCTCCACAAAGGTGGTGCCTCAACGGATCCTGGAAACTATCGCCCCATAAGCCTGACTAGCTTGGTCTGCAAAGCTATGGAAAGGATCATCATGGACCTCATAAATAAAGATATTGGGGACCTACAGACACTGGATCCTACCCAGTTCGGCTTTGTTAAGGGCAGATCCTGTCTCTTAAACCTGGTTGATTTCTTTGAAACAGTCACCAAGGCCATTGATGAGGGGAAGGTGGTCCACACAGCCTACCTGGACCTCGCAAAAGCCTTCGATACAATACCCCACTCGGGCATTATAGATAAGCTCACCAGCTTAAATATAAACCCCTATGTCACTAGATGGGTTGCAAACTGGCTCAAGGACAGAACCCACATGGTTAGAATTGCTGGAGCCATGTCAGACTCCAAACCAGTTACAAGTGGCATCCCACAAGGCTCAGTCCTGGGACCTCTCTTGTTCGGTATATATTTCTCGGAGGTACAGGCTAACACGGAAGGACTGTGGCTGACCAAGTTCGCAGATGACTGCAAGCTGGATGCCATAATCGACTCTCCAGCTGACACAAGCATTCTCCAAAAGGGCCTCATAGAAACAGACAACTGGTGCCAGAGCCATGGCCTCAAGCTAAACGCCAAAAAGTGTATAGTCATCCCCTTTGGCAAAAACAAAGTGCCCACAAATTACCACATAGGTGGTAATCCATTAAGTACAAAAGAAGTAATTAGGGACCTGGGGACCCAAGTTGATAGCAGTCTCTCATTTGACAACCACGTGGCCAAAGTGGTTAGAAAAACATTTTATATAGCCCACCTAATCATGAAGGGATTCACATCTAGATCAGGGGAGGTCATCGTGCCTCTTTACTCATCCCTCATCAGGCCCATAATTGAGTACAATGCCCCTTTTGGGATGTACCTTACCAGACACCTGCAGCAACTGGAAAGACCCCAAAAGTACCTCACCAAAAGGATCAAAGGGCTCAAACAGATGCCATATGCTGCCCGGTTAAAGAAACTCCAGCTCTACTCAGTGGCATACCGCCTGTTCAGGGGCGATCTGTGCCTGACGTATAAAGCCATGTCCAACCCGGAATTAATGGACATGCTGCACCTCAGAAAATCCAAATCCCATCAAGCTACGCGCTTGAGAGACTTGAACCTCAGCACTGAAATAAATAGGACATGCTGGAGGGACAGATTCATAACCCAGAGGCTCCCTTCACTATGGAATAAAATCCCAGTCCAGGTTAGGCAGAGTCCCTCATTGACTCTCTTCAAGAGGAATCTTGATGAGTGGATGGGAGATCGTAGGTTTAACCCGGGTATCAGTTCTGTGTCACTGTTAGACAGAGGCACAGTATACTAACCTCGAAAAAGGGCATAGCAAAATTAATTTAAAATGGGTGGGGAAAGCCAAACACATTCCGGCTAGGCTTATAAATGCCCCAGGGCAGATAGCCTAGTATGAACCTATGAACCTATATATTCCAAGTGCAATATTTATTTATTATATCCATAGTCAGTGTTATTTAACTCACTGTAGTTCAATATTAGACAAATATCTTAGACATTTCTGTCTGTATTGTGTTTTGTTTTACTCTAAATAGGCTAGGTAATTTAACTCAGGGGAGTTTATTCTTTTCATATATGAGTGTTGGTAAATGTCTCTGTTCTTTCTTGCATGTATTGGGAGTAGTATTATAGCTGTTAGTTATGTTTATTCCTGAACTTGTATGTGTTGCTCACTTTCCTTTGTAATCTCAAGACTTGAGCTGATGCATGAAATTTAATTTAGGCTACACGTGTGTAGCTCTAATTGACAATAAAGTTTACTCTGACTTTGACTTAGACAAAGATGTAGAAGGGAAACTGTTTCCAGAAACTAGTGGGGTATGAATCTCCTTCTTCCTTCTAAAAATACATTGCATTTTACTGGCTTGGTTGTAATGCAGTGACACAGGGGTGACTTACTTATCCTAAACGTTGGAACAACTTCATTGAAAGCATGCATTTCATTTTTTGCAGCAACATTCTCCTTAGCAGCATTAAAACTAGCAATGTGACCCTCTGCTCACTTTCTTTTTATTCTAGTTTTTTTTTTCACACAACAAAGTACACTTCATACTACAGTTTTACTCTTAGTAGCAGACCATTCATTTTAATCAATTTATCATTAATAAGTACTCTACTAAAATTGCTAGCTTATCAGATTACTTGGGATCACTTTGCAGTACCCATTTTCTTATATTACTAGGCAAAGTTCTTTTTAAATCTAATGCTATAATTTTTAACACATTTGCTTTACTGTTGCTATCATATTCAATCCAGACCTTTAAAATTTGCTCCAAGTCATGCATATGTACAGTACCTCTCAACTGTCCCTGATTTTCAGGGACGTCCCTGATTTTGACTCAGATTTTAACTCTGTCCCTCTTAATCCCTCCTAAAACTAGTGACTTTTGGAGGAAAGGTGGTGAATTACACTTAATGAATAATGACAATAATTAAGAGTTATAAACTTCTTTTACTTCAGAAAATGTGTATTAATTCATATGCTCTGATTCTGTCAATGTTTCAAGTTAATAGCATTAATATTTTAAAAGTGTCCCTGACTGTCCCTGATTTTTTCTTGACTTGTCCCTGATTCTGTTGAAATTTGTCCCCAATTGGTTGAGAGGTCACCGACCCCTTTATCACCATTAAAAGTTGCCAAGTTCATCACAGTCCATGCAACTAGTCTCATTTTATGTTCTTTTTATGTTCTCCTGTTTTCCCAGATGAGACTGTAAGATGTTTGCCTGCAGTTCATCTTCTCTGGCTAGTTTCTCGCTACATGACATTTTGAGTTTGGCTTGCTCACTGGTCAGCATGATTATCTGTTGTTGAAGTTGTATCAGCCTTTGCCAGTCCTTAGCTGTGATACTCAGCGATTTCCCCAATAATTCTTCCATGGTTGACAACAGTCATAGTGCAAGAGGAAATTTATAACACAAATATGGATTGCACTTGGCAACAGATGACTGCAAGGAATTAGAAATTAGCAATCTTTTAGCCAACTGCCAATATTCTTCACCTGTGTAAAGTAACAGAAGGATATGGGAGGCAAGAAAAGAAGTACCTTAATGAATTTATCTTCACAGTGTTCAATCCACACAGCTCCTTCAGGATACAGACTGTCTTGTAACACAAGGAAAGTCCAAGGCTGCAGGCCTCTCACAAGATCAATTTTCAGGTGTAAAAAACAGATATATTCCACAAGGTAGGCTCCACAAGTTAGAGCCATTTGGGCACTCTCACTGAATGTTTCTAGCTCTACCTTCAGCTGCGGGTCTTCCATTAGATGATCCTTCATCTGAGAAACTAACTTCCTCACTTTTCATTATACATTTTAAGACACGTATATATTTCCCATAACTATATATTTTTCTAGCTATCCTGGAGTCTTAATCAGAATAAAGCAGAATGGAGAAGCAGTAAGTAAGCAATTAGTCATCCAGTGCAATGTAAATACATTAAGGAAAAACACCTGGGACTCATTATCTGCACTTCTGAAATATATGGGACCGAAATGAAATCTGAACCGATGAACCTATATGGGACGTATAACTATTAATCACTGTACAAGACACAGAAGACATACCCTAGTTTCTTTCCACAAATTTGTATTGTGTAAATATGTATGTAGATAAATACCTCATAACTGTTAGCATACTGTAAAATCTAATCAGTTCAATTGTGTTAGACAACATGCTGCTGTCTGTTGTGACGTACATGCTAAGTACCTCATTTTATAGCATAGTACACTATTTCTTGCTAGCCATGGAGGGCTGGTAAGCTCACTATAAGTTAGTTTAACATCTCACTCTATTTATCAAACTTTTTAAGTTAAAACCATTGTTATAAAATGGAAATGTTACATGACATAAACATGCTGTAAATAAACTGCAATGATCCAAGAGATTGTTGTACTGCCTTCTGCCTTGATCATTGCTAACTAAGGGTTTTGGACCATCCCCACTACCAGGTTGACAAAAGAATAAAATAAATAGCAGAGTGTGCAGCAATAAGCAACATGATAAATCTAGCAATATGCACTGTGGGTTACAGTACTGCATACCTTACTTGTTGCATGGTCCAAGAAAAAACATGGAATATCTAACTGATTAGAGTGTAAGTACGTTGCCATGGTTGTATACTCTAATTGTGCAGGCATTCAGGCAACACCTGGGAGTCATTTCTCCAGAAACATATTTTTCACTGCCATGAATCTTTGTGCATTGGCATTTTTTAAGTCACACTCAGACTAAGCTATATGCTTTTATTAGACATTTAATCACAGACAAAGTGTCAGAGATGGGCAATGGACATGGGAAGGTGGGTTGTGGGAGCCAGCAATGCACAAATCCCCAGCTAGGGTGCTTGAGTGAGCCTGTAGACTCCAAAATAGCTTGGGAAAACCTTTGAAGCCTGAGTGATAGGAGCAATGGCCTTTACCTGAAGATTATTTACTAGTAAGTATATACATCTACTGGAGTTTGTGGAGATGTACTAGCTTCTTTACATAATTCCATTTAGCTTACTAGCAGACGATCATTCAATGGAGACCTGCTGGCATAATCGGGGATGCTTGGGGCTTTGTAGATTTCAATTAGTCCAGTCCTGTTACTTTGAGAGTATTTTTGCATTCTGCATAACACATGACAGGTATAGGGTTTAATTAATAAGAGCTTCTGCTTTATTCTAAGCCAGCACTAGTAAAATGTAACTGAGAGTCAGCATTAGGAATGCTATGTACATATGCAGATAAATGGATAAGATAGCCAGATATATGTCCCCTACATATGTTGCACTTGAGTGTGGTTCTCCTCAGCCCACTATCGTGGATATTCACTTTTCTTCCATGAACACAGTCATACCTAGTATGGAGAGTATTTTTTCACAGGCCAGCAATACTGAGCCTCACACCAATCTCCATCCTTAGTTTTTTAATACTAGTCATGGGGGGGCTATGTCATGACAAGGAAGTGTTGGTATGAAATAATGTATTTCTGTGTTGAACTTTACAAATGCAGTCTTCTGATGTTAATAATCTGAAATATTATACTGCATGAGTTTCTTTTATAGCCATTTTATTTCTGGTCAGAAATTCTTAATACCAAAGTCATTGTATTAAAACTTAACTTTTCTTATTCTTGCTGCATCAATCTGTTTTATAACCTTATAGAAACAATAAGGTATGCTTTAGTGTGTAATAAATAGCTAAGAATAATGTAGTCCTTGGATTATTATGAAGTATGACATGTAACTAAAGTACTCCAAGAACTAGACAAAAGAATTACAAAAGAAAGGAAAGGCTATAACATGTTACGTTACTTATAAACAGGAAATAAATGAGATGGAACTCAATTTGACTTCTTCAGAGTCCTTTCTATATTGAAAATAAGCTTTGTTACCTCCATAAAATACGTTTCCCTGCCAACAAGGAAGCGCTACAGAAGAATTAGATGCAGGACATCCAGATTCCATAATAGCTTCTTCCCACATGCTAAGAGACTGCTGAACAACAAACCCATAGCCTAACACGCTAAATGGGTAAATTATTACTTGTGTGCAATGTGTCATTGTTTACATAAACTCCCTGAATAGCTCACTTCATATGTTTCTATCTGTACTAAGAAAACTGTGAACTATAAGTTTATGATATATATTGGTGATAGGTAAGTTTACATGTGTTTCTCTCTTATTTGTTATAGTACTGTTTTTTGCATAGCCTTATACTTCTACTGAGTCTATTCCAGCTGTTGTATTTGTTGCGTTTCTGATGTAAATAGAGCTTTCAATTTTGTTTTACTTTATTTACTTTTTTGTATCTTATTTTTTATTTATTTTTATTTTTATTTAATTTAATTTTGTTATTGATTTAATCTATCTTCCTTCTGTAAACTGTCATTTTTATGGTACGAGCGTAAGTATCGAAATTTTATGCAGTGATACACATTTTTTTCCTCTGTGTTGATCTGTATGGCAAGAAAGTTTACTTTGACTTTGACTTTCTATTTTTTGCAAGAGGGATTTCACTAATAGCTTTTAAATGTTAAAATGTTACCATTAAAATAGTCCATTTAGGTCTGATAAGGTAACCATGAGAAAAATAATCTCTTTTTTTTTATGTGATACTGTTAGGATTCAATTGGTCAGGTATATAAACATGGCCTCGGCAATCATACTGTTAGTTTGCACTTGCTAGAAATGCAGTTGTTCATATCATAACTGAGTCAATTTTAAATTCTTATTACAGTCCTAAAGTGCTTTGCAAACAAAAAGATTATCTTGAATCCATTTTTTTTAAAGCAAAGTTAAATGTAATGTGACTGTCATTCCGGGGTCATACTTAGGATACCTGACCGCAATGACTTTCCCTCTGCATGGAGTTTACTTAACCTTTTGACTGTAAATAGGCTATAAAACAGCAGGAGACAAGTACCTAGTGTTAAAGCTGAACTCCCTGTCTCTTAATGCAAGAGAAAGTGAGCCATTAAAATGATTTATGTAAAGGTTAAGTTCATGAGATGTGTCAAGTTCTGTGTTTGTAGTGTTGCAATTATTATGTAGTTGACACTTTTCATTTACTTTTACTTTTGAAAATGTAGTTCCAAGACCATCACTGTTTCTCTTTAATCCCTTTATGAATAGTTGCTTTTGCATTGTTATGCAGAGGCAAAAAAACAAGAAAGTTGACAGAGAGATAAAGAGGTAAGCAGAAATGGTTGCCAGTCTGATAATTTACCACTAAGGTAATTACAACCAGTGAAGTATATCAGTTTCATAGGTAAGTAACTGGCTTACCTGATGCTGTCTTTTTTATGTAGGAGAGATCAGAATCCTTTATTAGAGCTCCAGTTCACTCTTCTCTACTGTATTAAAAAAACTGTAAATAGAAATATATAGAATCATTTTGCAGAAACAAAAACTAAGCCCAATAACACTGCAGTCGTGTGCCCATTACCTGTTAGCAAAGTTATGAGACTTTTGAACTAGCTACCAGTGTATAGAAAAGCATGCCAATAATGATAAGCAGAAAAAGAAATTCAAACACTGAAATGGGTTTTATCTCTATGCATGATTGTGTTATAGTGAGGGGAGACCATGTTAATACTTTATTATTAGACCAGTATGCAGTATTATACCATGACCCCCCCCAAAACGTGCATGCTGATTGGCCAGCGTGCCCATTGTAAATCGAGTTATACTAATGGAAAAAGGTCCGGTCGCCCGGACTTTTTTCCATTAGTATAACTCGATTTTAAAACACTGTCTCGCTATGTTAAATGGGTTTAACATGGCGAGACAGCTTTAAATAAGCAACGGAGATCTCTGTTGCTTATTTTAAAGCTGTCTCGCTATGTTAAACCAATTTAACATAGCGAGACAGTGTTTAAAACGGAGAAAGCAAGATCTCCGTTGCTTTTTAGTGTTCGCTATGTTAAATGAGTTTAACATGGCGAGACAGTTTTAAAATAAGCAACGGACATCTCCGTTGCTTATTTTAAACTGTCTCGCTATGTTAAACTCATTTAACATAGCTAAAAAAGCAACGGAGATCTTGCTTTCTCCGCTGTTTGCCCACAGCTCTGATGTACGCGCAGGCGCACTACATCAGAACTGCCCGGATGCCAGACATCTGCGGAAGGGCAGCAAACAGGCATTATACTATGCCATTATTTAAGAAAAGTAATAGTTTCTTTTCTTAAATAATGTCATGGTATAATAGCAATAACCCACTTCTGGGTGTGGGTAATGCTTAATTTACCCACGGCTTGCTTTGTTTGGTCCTCGGGCGCCCGGGACCAAACCACACCAACCGTGGGTAAATTTAGCATTACCCACACCCAGGCGTGGGTTATTGCTATAATAGCCTTCTTTTTATAATCTTAGTGGGTACCAAATATGATGTTTTAAGTGAAACATAACACATGTTAACTGGTCTTAGGTCTGATGGATGTTCTGTTGCTTTTCTGTTTAATGGCTATAATCCAGTTAGGATGATAGGTGTATATTCTTCTTCAGTGAAATAACTAAATTTACTTGTCTTCTTAGAGGATGAAGAAATATATGGCATGACTTGTAATCCTACTAGTATGCATGCAAAATGTTTGAAAAAAAGCATTTTGAGTGCATCCTGCTGAGAACTTGTTGATTAGTTTTTTACTAACAGCTGCAGGAAAAGACAGCACAGTGGGGGGGAGGGGGGGATGCTCACAGCAGACATTTCTTTTCATCTTAGATTCAATAGCCTATAAAAAAGATAGAGAAAGAGAGAAGTAGAACAGCTTCATAATCTGTTGGATAGAACATCATATTTCCAGGTTTCCAGAGCATGAATGATTGCTTCCTGCTAGTGCACCTGAATAAATTACTGGGCAGAGAATAGTGTATCTTCCACCTTTGGGTCACTCATTCAAATCTACTCTTCCAGCTAACTGCCTTTCTTTTCAGCACAAGGCTTTTGTAACGTTCTACGGGCAACCTCCTTTCACCATTTTCAATGGAAATGTTTTCCACGAGTCTAGCACTAACAGGAGAGGCATATTTGTTAATATCTGAATGAGAACTATTCTTTGTCCATACATCAGCAGATGGAGTAACGGTTCAGTGGGGAGAACTTTCTACATTGCCCTCCTGCCAGTTGTGTCTTTCCTGTTATGCAAGGCCTGCAGCAGATGTATGCCATAACCTTTGCAGTTCCATGCCTACTCAGTCCTCAGCTACCCCCCCCCCCCCAAGGGAGTTCCAAACAAGGATGTCACTTGGCATCCATTCTTTCAGTGAATTTATGGCATGGTTAAGGACTAAAGTTAAGTGCACTATAGGTATTTTCACACAAGGGACCAAAGTGGCCACATATTCTAGGAGTCTTCAGAAACTGCAGCAACAGGGTGGATCTTAGCCAGTGCCTTAGAATGGGAAGAGTTTATAGCTCAGAAACCTTTAACTAAACTGACTAGTTCCTCATATAATCCATTACTATGTCGCTGTTACTTAGAGTGTATGTGAAATAAGTATCTTTTCCCTTATTCTTTGGTTAAATTTTTTCCTTAGTGGCAATAGTGGTGGATGTTAGAAAGACATGAAATCCCAAGTGGTTGTATGAGGCCATTCTTCCATAATGTGGTTAAGCTCCGGCTGTTTGAAATGCATCTGTCCTTGTTGTGAATTTTCTTAATTCAATACTGTACATCATGGTCTTCTCATGAGGACAAAAACTACCATGAATTCAGCAAAAAAGATAGTGATCGGAAGGCAGGAAAGAGGTTTTGTAGTCTATTAGTTAGAGATGCAGGAGGCTTCTCTTTTAAAACCACAAATGAACTACATATTTATGCCATTTTAATTGGATAGTTTCACTTAAAACAAAACATAATCTGATTTCCATATTGTGAACCTGAGTGAAATTAATAAGCTTGCCCACAAGTTTGTTTAAGCTTCAAATGCTTGAGTGCAAGTACTTAGACTAAATAAAGAAATGAAAACACATTTAAGAAATGCTGAGTAAATATTTTGCAGTGTTATTATAAATGGAAGAAAAAGGCTTTATAACAGGGAATGAAAGTAGACCAACAGTGAAAGTATGAGTCAGAAATGCAGAAATGATGCTTGTGTGTATTCTTTACTATAATGCAGAATGACTGGGGCAGGGATGAAGCCTAAAAGCAGAATTATTCTGAAACGTTGAAGGATTAACCCAAGTCTGTTCAAATGTAAGTGATGCTGAAAGAGTTTCTGAAGCAGAAAAGGCAAAAAATCAGAGGAGTATAAACTCTTACGGGAACTACAGTCCAACTGTCCTCCCCAGTATGCTAGCTTCATTAGTTGTTACATAACCTGCAGACTATAATTAATCCCAGAGATATTTTAACTCCACCATCCATACTTGCATTGCCTCATCATTTAAAATTCATCAGGAAAGTAATATATTAATTAACCACCCTATCTCAGAAAAATGATTCACTTTTTCCTAAGCTATGCTGTATTCTCTGACATTCTTCTACAAAATTGACAGTTCAAGATAAACAAATTTCTAAAAACCATTGACTAATTAATTTTAAAAAATCATACGAAGTTTGTGTAGTATGTCTAGATAAGGACACATCTGATTCTGCTTCAAAAATCCAGAAACAGGATAGCAGTGGGAGACTAAAGGTCGGTTAATCTGACCTCTGTGGGTGGAAAACTGAAGGAATCACTTCCAGAGGGAAGATGTATTAATGTCCTAGCAGCCAGTGGATTACAGGACACTGATCAGCACTGATTTACAACTATAAGGTTATTTCAAAAAATTTTGAGGGCTTTGAATAAGTGAGCAAATTGTCAGGAAACCAAGGTGGGGCATGTATATGCCTACCATGATTACAGCAAACCACAAAACCATACAAAAGGTTTATATTTATTAGGCAGCCTAAGTATAGACCCTTGGGGGAGTCACTTACAGAAGGAAGAGATCATACTAGAATCCAAAGAAAAATGAGATAGTACTCTTTAGTCACTATGTAAATGAGATGGCAGAGATGAGATAAGAATATCTCAATTTCGAGAATGCAGGACAATATACAATAGAACTGATTATCTGGATGATATAAAAAGAGTTAGATGGGATCCGTGAAGTATGTAGAATTCATCAAATGTAATTAGCTTAAATTCTATGCAAAGAAACACAAAATGAGTAAGAACATAGACTCTGATGACAGATGGCAGATGAGGTCCACAATGCCCACTTAATCTATTATTTTTATTGGACAACTTACAGGTTTTACTTCCCTACCAAGTAATCCTTTATCCTTCTACCACAGTTCTTGTAAGGATTTGCATGTGAACATCTAATACTTTCTTAAAGTCAGTCACTTTTTACTCTATTACCACTTCAGGTGCGTTGCTCATATTATTCACTGTCCTATGTGTGAAATATTATTTTTATATGTATATTTAATATATGTATACTGCAACTTGATGTCTATCACTTCCAATCCAGGCCTGTATTTCACTAACCTAAAGTTTTCAGCTGTTTCAGTATTTCTCTCATTTCTGCTCAGTATATTACTTTTAATTCATAGATTTTGTTATGTGCCCCGATGGATCTCCATTAGATGATCGAAATTCCAAAACTTCGAACATCTTATGGCCAAGGACCATATGATCAAAGTTTTGAAACTTCAAACATAAAATAAAAAATAAAAACAAAAAAATGTTTCTGTTACATTTTGGCAGGGGAGCAAGCCCCCCTGCACCTCCCACAACCCCTACTAATTAAATATATCAACTCTGAGATCATACTACAGCAAGGAAAACAGTAAATTTCCTGTTCCATGCTGTACAGTGATCTCCATTAATTTCAAAACTTCCTCATATGGTCTTCGGCAATATGATTTTTGATGTTTTGTAACTTTGATCATCTGAAGGGGACCCATTCCAATACATACACTTCACTTATAATATTACCAAGACAGAGGTACTATACATGAATACTTCAGGCATTGCTGTTAAATTGTTCAGAGAAAAATATGTGAATTGCAAATTTATAACAAGTTACTCATCCCATGTGTATTTTTGCAAAGCAAATCTACTATGTAATCTCATTAATACTTCTCAAGTTGCTGTAATTATTTACACAATGCCAAGATTTCCTTAGAAGTTTTCTCCCCAGGCCTCTGATGAAATTATATAGTGCCCAGTTAGATTTCCTAGTTAATATGTTTAAACAAATGATTAAATAATTATTGCTTTTGCCCACCACCAGTTTTGTCTTACCGACTGACACTTTCTCTGATCAGTGTAGTACCTCACTTTCATAAGATGATCAGCCTTTTGCTAGGTAGTGTAGGTGGTAGTCAAGTACCAAGTTGGCTCTCAACCACAGATGATGCAGATTTCTTTCTTTATGCCCACATTTCCTTGCTGGCCAGCATGCTTGACCATGTAACATAAGCAGAACTAGTCCTGCTTAGTACTACTTTACTTTATAGCATTCTTTCATGTGTCATCTACACGTAGACTGAAACTGAAAGAACAGTACAACTGTGGCTATCTGCTGGATTGCACCAGGAGATGCAATTCAGGCATAAAGTCCCATACTCTCTTCATGAGATAGGTGATCCCATCGCAGGTCACTCACTCCTAGTTTTACTTAGTTCCTCCTCAGGTATCAGATCCACTGCATGCTCTTGGACCTGCCTGCATTATAGTCATGGCTAAAGCCTGTATGCAAATGGAGATGTCAAGTCTGTCAAATAACAGTACCACATATTTCCCCTGAGTTGCCTATAGTTGCCTGTAGTTGCCTATGGTGTATCCTTAAATTGTGCCCCTTCATTCTCATTTCTCTCTGTTTTTTTTCTGAGGTATTATTGTCACTTGGAATATGCCGTCCTTCTCAAGTATTTGAGCATTTTCTACCCTGCCCCCTCCAGCCTGCTTTACTTAGGTTGTCACGTACTTGCTGAGAGAAGCTATTAAATACCATTCATCCTTGCCTGAAGTGTTTCTAAGCTATGACCTTAAACTTGTTATGATCCTCATGACCTCATACAGTGATTTAGATGGATACAGAGATGGTGTCCTGTTAATTGTCTAAAGAGAGTGATAATAGCACCTCATTTTCTACCAGTAATGGATGCAAATATCTAAATAAATAGATTAGACAGTGCAATAGATATAGACATAGATATATAGATATAGATATATAGATATATAGATATAGATATATAGATATAGATATATATATAGATATAGATATATAGATATAGATATATAGATATATAGATATAGATATATAGATATATAGATATATAGATATAGATATATAGATATATAGATATATAGATATATAGATATAGATATATAGATAAAGATATACAGATATATAGATATAGATATATAGATATATAGATATAGATATAGATATAGATATATAGATATATAGATATAGATATATAGATTAGATATAGATACAGATATAGATATATATAGATATAGATACAGATACAGATATAGATATACATATAGATATAGATATAGATATATAGATTAGATATAGATACAGATACAGATATATATAGATATAGATACAGATACAGATATAGATATACATATAGATATAGATATATAGATATAGATATATAGATATATAGATTAGATATAGATACAGATACAGATATATATATATATATATATATATATATATATATAGATATATAGATATATATAGATACAGATATAGATATACATATAGATATAGATATATAGATATAGATATATAGATATATAGATATATAGATTAGATATAGATACAGATACAGATATAGATATACATATAGATATACATATTGATATATAGATATAGGTTAGGTATAGAGAACGATGATATTGATATAGCTACAGATATTGATCTGTATCACATTATTCCACCAGCTTTCCTTGCTGCTTTTTCATACAGTTTGTTCATGTTTAGGTCATCTGATAAATCTACCCTGAGGTCCCTTTCTTCTTTTGTTTCTGTTACTATTCACTCCCAAAATATTTATTCCTTTCATGCATTTCCGAAGCATTATTTTGCATTTATTAGTGAATGTGTTATACCTGTCTCTCATTCTTTCCCCTATTTCTTGGTACCTTTTTAGGCCATTTTTGTGCATATACCATGTTGCATAACTGTGCCATCACAGATAATGTAAACTTTTTTTATTCTTTCTATACGGTCACTTACAAAGATAATGAGAAAATGAAAAGAACGGATGCTATTACTAATATCCATAGTACCTCACTGTTTATTATCTTTTCATCAAAGGAATTCTTTACAAGATGCAAAAATACACTACTCTGCCTGATGTGAATTAGCTTGGAGTAGTAAGAAAACATTTTTATACAAACAGCTCTCTATCACTTATATGCTGTGCAACTGGTAAACGTGCTAACAGTGGATTAGCCTACAAGATGACTTAAACAACTATAGCTGTTCTTCAAGAGGATCCCCTCTAGCAATATTTATATGCCAACAACATTTGTATAGAGCCCTAAAGGTAAGATGCAAAGTATATAGTTGATACTAAAACATACATAGAACAAATACACATTAGTTACACCTGTTGCACCTTTACTTATTAAGTGCCATATACACATTAGTTACATCTGTTGTAACTTTACTTATTAAGTGCCATATACACATTAGTTACACCTGTTGTACCTTTACTTATTAAGTGCCATATACACATTAGTTACACCTGTTGTACCTTTACTTATTAAGTGCCATATACACATTAGTTACACCTGTTGTACCTTTACTTATTAAGTGCCATATACACATTAGTTACACCTGTTGTACCTTTACTTATTAAGTGGCATATACACATTAGTTACACCTGTTGTACCTTTACTTATTAAGTGCCATATACACATTAGTTACACCTGTTGTACCTTTACTTATTAAGTGCCATATACACATTAGTTACACCTGTTGTACCTTTACTTATTAAGTGCCATACACTCCATAGTTTGTATGTTTATTTTTCTGCAATTAGTTATGGCAGGCATCAAATTGTGCTGCTTAATCTGCTGATCGGCCTCATTAACCTGCAGCAATACATTATTTCTTTGAAGTTTCCTGAACTTCTGCCTGCCCCAGTCTGTTTGCCTTCTCTTCATTTTCTTACCCTATGCCATCCCATCCACCCCTGCTTCATTTCCTGTTACTATCCAATGTCACCCATTATTCCAATACCCAACACAATCCCAATTACAGGCATATTTAACAGTAGTAAAAGAATTATTAACCCCGTTTTTATAAACCTTAGTTATTTCCCATTTAATCACTACACACTCTGTCATAGTACCAGTTACTATAAGTATTTCTATAGGGCCAAGATCCCCCCTGTAGATGCCCACTTCAAAACCACCCAATCTATATAACTTCGTTGTGACTGTGACCTTCCTTAGTAGATGCCCACATACTATACTTCATCATATACTTTAAAAAGCAAAAACTACTTGTTTCATATTAGTTTTACTTACCTTAATTACCACAGCTTTAGACAAACTACCATCCGACATATATCCAAACCTACACACTCTCCAGTGTAACAGTTTCTAAACCAGCATCACATACAGTAGATGACAGTATTCATTTTTGTTGGGAAATGCTCCTTTATACATTTCCATCCCTTTCCAATCAACAGAAACGTACCCTTGGAAGATAACTGCTATTCACAGTAGCACTCAAACAAACTTTTGATATCTCCTTAAACTTTCATTCTCTTCCTAATCTCTGACTGTGATACTGAACTACATTTGTGACCTACTGATCATGTACACCCCCAAGTACAATTATCCCTAGCAGTCCTTACAAGTCATCAAAACATAAAAAAATCTTCATGCCAGCGACAGAAGCATGAGGAACAGAATGCCACACATAGAAGCCTGTGTATTAGCACTACAATCAAACATCATTTCTTTGTCAAAAAAATTCTCAGAAGATACATCATTTCGGAAATCTCTGCCATACATTTTACTCAGCATATAACTACACTAGCAAGAAAATATGTTTGCACTGGAACCATGAACATGCTTACAGGGATGCGTAAATTCCCAGTAACCATCAATAATCATAGTAACTGTAGCATCTCAACTAAAGTCACGGAAATTACATTGTTCATGTAGCTTGGGAGCATCTTTAAACTTTCAAATCTTCACAGAACATCAGCACCACTCAGATTAGTAACACCATTGAATCAACTATGAATTTAAGCATACAAACTTAATAAGCAAGGACCTGCACAGAAAACATGGGGGTATTTATTATACAGGGTAAATAATCATCTCTTGGCTGACTCCAGGAATCGAATGCAGAAGCATTCCTCCTGTCCAGATTGTTATATAGTACTGTACCAAGAAGTCAGTATTTGCCAGCCTGACCTCCACTTACAGCACAACAGATGAATTTGCAGTCAGTGAAAGGTAAGCACTCACAACTGTTTCCCATTTTGGTATGCTGCATATCCTTAGAAAACAAGATAAATTACATACACTTGGCACTTGTTCACAAATTAATGCAAATGAAAGTGTAAATAATACATAAGAATCCTGCCTATTAGATTAATAGGATTCCACAACCTCCATTAGGTTTAGATGGAGGGACCAGAAGCTTTTCAGAGTCAGTATATATTATGGGTGATACAGCCATAGCTTTCCATACCTCAGTAGAATGGAATACATTATCCCACAAATAAAGATCATTATCAGGTTAGCCAAGATTTAATGCACAATGTAAGGAATATCTCCCTTAAATCCCAACTCCTGTTGCATCATTTGGCAATAATATATGTACTGCAGCTTACAGTTTAATTTCTTATTAAACTGTAAGCTGCAATACATATATTATTACCAAATGATGCAGCAGGAGTTGGGATTTCAGGGAGATAATATATGTATTGCAACTTACAGCTTACTTATTTCTGTATTTCTTAACAGTTTCTTTAGCCATATAGTTTATTCTGTCACTTAGTTCTACTTTTTCAATTCCTTCTAAATGCATGGCCATTTCAGAAAAAAAAAATCTTCAAAAGATACATGTATATATATATATATATATATATATATATATATATATATATATAAATATATGCACTTACTTAATATATCATAACATCGAAGTAGTCAAACTTCGAATGTTATAATATCGAACCCAAAACAGCGAACGCTGAAAATAGCGAAGCTGCAGAACATCAACTTCTTTCCTAGGGAAAGAATTCGGTGGTCTGTTTCTGCTGCTATGCTATTTTTTCCACTGTGGTGCGAAGGTTACGGACAGGGTTAAGGTAAGTGTGTGAACGGACCCAGTTAAGGTGAGTGTGGGAATGGGATAGTTAGGGACCTTAGGGTTAGGGAGCGGGTAAGGTGAGTGTGTGATAGTTAGGGGCCTTAGGATTAGGGAGCGGGTAAGGTGAGTGTGTGATAGTTAGGGACCTTAGGGTTAGGGAGTGGGTAAGGTGAGTGTGCAATAGTTAGGGACCTTAGGGTTAGGGAGTGGGTAAGGTGAGTGTGCAATAGTTAGGGACCTTAGGGTTAGGGAGTGGGTAAGGTGAGTGCACAATAGTTACGGATCTTAGGGTTAGGGTTTGGGTTAAGGTAAATGGATAGATAGTAGTGTCTGTACGGTTTACTGTAGGGTTAGAAGTAGGATTTTAAGTGTATATGCATGGATAACTTTTTTTAGTGTGCTTGTATTGTGTGTGTGTTTCTCAGAGCAGCAACTTTTGTCCCTTATATCACATTTTGAAATTCCAAGTTCGAGCTTATGGTGTTTGATACTCACTCACGTCACTCGATGGGTTGCTAACTGGCTTACTGACAGAACCCACACTGTAAAAGTAGCTGACTCCAAATCCAGCTCCAGACAAGTGACAAGTGCAGTACCTCAGGGTTCAGTCCTGGGACCTCTCTTGTTTGGCATCTACTTCTCTGAAGTACAGGCCAACACTAAGGGACTCTGTTTAACAAATTTTGCAGATGACTGCAAACTGGGAGCCATTACTGAATCCCCAAATGATGTGGATACTCTACAAAAGGGCCTTACAGAAACATGCTTGGTGCCAGAGCCATGGGCTCAAGCTCAATGCCAGAAAATGTATAGTTATCCCCTTTGGGAAAAAACATGTACTCATGAATTACCACATAGGTGGCAGTACACTAAACACTGAAAGTGTGATAAGAGACTTAGGGACACAGGTGGACAGTGGTCTCACCTTCAATAACCGCATCACCACAACAGTCAAGAGATCCTTCTATGTGGCACACCTCATCACTAAGGGCTTTTCATCCCGAAAAAAGGAGGTCATTGTCCCACTGTACTCATCCCTAATTAGACCCATTATAGAATACAATGCCCCATTTGGTATGTACCTCTCAAGACATCTGCAACAACTGGAAAGGCTGCAGAAATACCTCACTAAAAGAATCACAGGCATAAAGCAGATGCCCTATGCTGACCACCCTAAAAAACTCCAGCTATACTCTGTCGCATATCGTCTACTCCGAGGCGATCTCTGCTTGACATACAAGGCCATCTCAAACCCAGAGCTGTTGGACATGCTACACTTAAAGAAATCCCAATCCATCAGAGTCACACATTCCAGGGATCTAAACCTTGTCATCACAATAAACAAAACATGTTGGAGGGAAAGGTTCCTGACCCAGAGACTCCCCAGACTCTGGAATAGACTGCCCATACATGTCAAGCAGAGCACCTCTTTGGCCCTCTTCAAAAGGAACCTTGATGACTGGATGGGAGAAAGGAAATTCACTCCGGGGATCACGTCAGTCACCCTGCTAGACAGGGGTCCAGGGTAGCAAATAGTGTGGAAAGAAATAGCCAGGGAATTGTTATGGCTAGGCTTGTATAGGCCCTAGGGCCGATAGACTAGTACCAACCTATGAACCTATGATATTTTGGGATTTCGATTATGTGATATAAACCCTGTATATATATATATATATATATATATATATATATATATATATATATATATATATATATGTATATATATATATATATATATATATATATATATATATATACATATATATATATATATATATATATATATATATATATATATATCTAGAAAGAGAGAGAGGGGGGGAGGGAGAGAGGGTTACTATTAAAACATCAAACATCACAACATAAACCATTCAAAAATGTGGTTTATATGCTCGATGTGTGGAATATTAATTAGGTTGGAATATCAGCAACCTAATTGAGGTGAAGTCGAATTTGACTGCTGAAGTCCATTGTCCCCTTTGTAGCAGTACATACAGACCAGATCCATAATGCATATCACTGACAGTAATGTTTTCGCAGGGGGGCAAGCCCCCTACACCCTCCACATCCCCTGCCACTTAACATATTCCAACTACGAGATCTCACTACAGTGTCGAAAAGGGTAAATCTCCTGATCCACACTGTGCTGCAATCTCAATACGAAACATTGCCCAAGTATGAGCGAATGCACAGTGGCATTCGCTGAATAGGAGACTCACAGAATTGAAGGTTGGCAATATGGAAATCGGGCAACTAACATTCGGCATTACCATGTTCGCATAGGTAAGTACTAGGCTAGTTGCCCATAAGGGCCATTTTGTGCTTGAAATAACCTATCCCATTTTGGTTATATATTGTCCTTACCCATCCTGTGGTCAATAGCTATATATAACTCCTAAGGAGAATAACTGGGATCATACCATAAATAATTTTAGGGGAACCATGCATGGCATAAAACATTTAGGAGTTGTATCTGTCCATTAGTAGTACGGGCGGCAGACCTGGGATAAATTTTCTGTTTCCCATCCATATTGCTAAGTTGCTGTTGAAAATGGACAGGGATGAACTTTGTTTATGTGGATAGAGTGTCTGTTCCATAGCAGCAGTATCCTCTGTGAAATATATGTGTGCCTCCAATCCGTTCTCTTGATGTTGCAGAAGAGGTTTATATCCCTAGACTGAGTATTTGTAATGCCATTTTACTTGCTTTTGTTTTACTTGCTAATATGCAGTAACTCCATCAGTAATGGGCCTGAGAATGCTTTGTATACCAGACAGAGGTCACTTCTTAACAGTCTGTAGGATACCAGGAATGTGACAGTGCTTTGAGTCCATCCATGTAGGACATTTTGTTCAGACCTTGTATCCTTTTAGTAAGGTATCTCTGTGGGCATTCCAGTTGTTGCATGTGTCTGGACAGATGCATCCCAAAGGGGGCATTATATTCAATGACTGGCCTAATAAGGGCTCAGTAAAGGGGGACAATGACATTCCTAAATTCAGACACAATCCTTTTGTTTATAAGCTACAGAATATAGAAAGACTTTCGTATAACAACAGACACATGTTGGTCTAAAGTTAAGTCATTGTCCACATAAGTTCCCAAATCCAAAACAAGTGGGTCAACTCTTGGGGGCATTTCTCAATATGGTAGCTCCCTAGAGTAGATGACTTCCTAAAGGATGCAATAATGCATTTTTTGGCATTTAGTTTCAGTCCATGATATTGACACATTATTTATTTGAGACAAACCTTCCTGCAGGATGGCTAAGTCATTTGGAGATTCAATGACTACCCCAGGTTGCCATCAACAGCAAACTTAGTCAGCCAGAACCCCTTGGTATTGGTTTTTACTTTAGAAAAGTAAATGCCAGACAGTAGAGGTCCCACAGAACCCTGGGGGACTCCACTGTTGACTGGTCTCTTTGTGGAGGTAACGTCCATTATTTTGATTATCTGCATCCTATCTGTGAGCCAGTTGGCAATCCAGCAGGTGATGTATGGGTTTATTCCCAGTTTATTTAGCTTTTCTAATATACTTAAGTGGGGAATTGAGTCAAAAACTTCAGCCAGGTTGAGGTATGCAGTGTGTCCCATTTTGCCTTCATTGATTGCTTTTGTGACCTTTCCAAAAAATCCATCAGACTGAGTATATATATGATTGTTTCGTGAAATATCGAATGATCCAAAGAACAAATCAGAGTGATCTATTAAGAGTGAATGTAAACTGATCAAAAACTGCACAAACTAAAAATAATCTTTTTGCAGAGTGCTTGCCCTCCTACACCCCCCGCTAATTATATATACCAACCCTGACATCGCACAACACCAAGGTAAGAGCAAATTCCCTGATTCTGCTGTACCACGATCTCATGCAATAACTTGTTGGCAAAACTAACACTGACAAGAACATTTGCTCATATGATCACTCACTTTTTTTTTACATCACCGAAAAGCATTTGCTCATATGATTGTTCACTCTTCTGAATTACAACTGTGTGTGTGTGTGTGTGTGTGTGTGTGTGTGTGTGTGTGTGTGTGTGTGTGTGTGTGTGTGTGTGTGTGTGTGTGTGTTTGTGTATGGTTGCAGTCTATAAGAGTAAAAGTTCTTAAGAATGCTTGCAACAAAGATTGTGTCAGTGTGGTTTTTATTTTCATGTATATACATGTATGATTGTTTATGTAGTAAGTGATGGTTTAATAAAGATGTTTCTTGTTTAAAAAAAGGGGCAGGAATTGAATAATTTATGTAATGTTGCTTAGGTTGTATGATAAATAACAATATATGTGAAGTATAATGTTTGTTAATGTTAATTTAATACAATTTGATTATTTTTGTATAAATGTAAATTTGCCTATGTCACAAGTGATAATTCAATAAAGGTGTTAAAAAAATGAATGCTCTTTCAGGCTTGTTTGTCAGCATTTTGGCTGCTTTCCACATGACCTCATGGAAAAGTGGGGTCTGGAAATTTGCTCTTATCCCACTGTTGTGCAATCATAGAGTTGATATACATATAATTTGTATTGGGCAAGCTGAAGTGGCAGTTCGCTAACTTCAAGACAATTGTGTGTGTGTGTGTGTGTGTGTGTGTGTGTGCGTGCGTGCGTGCGTGCGTGTGTGTGTGTGTGTGTGTGTGTGTATATATATATATATATATATATATACATATATATATATATATATATATATATATATATATATATATATATATATATATATATGTGTGTGTGTGTAAATACATGCACAGATACACACACATGCCCACACATAAAATCGCTGCTGTTCAAATGTGTTTCCATGTTTCAAATGTATGCTTATTTGATTTTATGATGTATGCTGTTATACAAATTACATTTCCATGTTCATATTGTATATTGCTGATCATGATATTTTCTTTTACCTGCATCAGGTACAGGTGTTGTTTATTGACTACATCATTGCCTTGTCTTTTGTATATGACATAGTATTAAGTCCATGATATAGCACATATTTATCTATTTCTTTGGAAACTTTTTCTTCTCTGATTCCCTCTGAAGATGGGTTTTGAGCACTAGGGCTAATCCAGTTAAAAAGACACAAATAAAGAAACAAACCAACAGACAAATAAATACATTAGGGAATTTACTACAATCCTCTGTTATTGTTTTCCATTGCTTTGACTAATGTACAACCCTCTAACCTACTCTGCAGCCACATTTTTTCACTTTGTTACAATGTTGAATAATTTGCTAAATTCTATGTATTGCATATTTCCCTAAACATAAGGTAAGATTGATGGTTTTTTAGCATTTGTTTTTCTCCTATTGAGTTGAAGTAGAATCAATCCTGCACACAAATCACAAGGAGCATTACCCTACTCCCAAGAGTTATTAAATTCTTATTTACTGGGATTTCTATTTGTGTAAGCGTTCTTAGGTGAATCTCATTAGGTTTCATGCCCTTTGTGGCTTAGTCCACACTCTTAAGTACATTACAACTTCTGTCTCTTTACATGCTCATAATTTCATGAATAAAGAGCAATAAAATGGTTAAAATGCACTGTTTTGGGCTTACCTTCATAACTGACTCCAGACTCCAGAATTCAGAAAGATTGTCACTGCCATTGCTATTTGGGTAGCACTGTAATGCACAATAGTATGAAGGTGATAATCTGTTAATCAGAGAAGCAATTATGCCACACTAACAGCTAGCTAATGACTTCTTATCTCTAAATGGTACTGTTAAACCCAACTTTGCTAATGTTCTGCTACCAGCCCATGCAAGAAGGTTGCACATTCTCCTTCAAACACACACATGGACATGCAAACACACACACACACACACACACACACACACACACACACACACACACACACACACACACACTTACTTCTGGTAAAATGGATTATCTCATGGTTAATTGATAGATCCCAGTATGTAGCCATATGGTACATAAGCTCTGACCCTCTTCTTATCCATCTTGGAATTCCACAAGGCTATGTTCAAAACCAACATTTTTAAAATTGTATTTGCCTCCATTCCTAGAGTTATGATATGCTAGATAAATAACTATGCAAATGACTGTAAGACAGGCTTCACAGCACAAAATGAATCTGATATTGAACATTTAAATTCTTATATAAGACAGACTGGTAATTGGGCATACAGCACCAGTATATATTTCACTTATGACAAACGTAATATAAAGTATTTTGAAAAGGTTGCAGTTCACTCACCCATGTACCTGCTAAAATATCCACTAAAGGAAGTAATCTAATATAAAGCCCTGGGAATAACCACGACCACTGATCTTTCCATTCACATCCACATGCTCAGTTGATAAGTGATAACGCTATGCATCAAATGCAATACATATTTTAAAATCTTAGCACAAAAAAATTAAATGTGTTCTATGTTACTGTGTAACACATATATTAGGTCAGTCTTAGAGAACAATAACATTTTTTGAATATACATTGCATGTCAGTTGAATTATTTTGAGAGAGTACAGTGAAACTTTACCAAAAGGATTTTACTTCACAGAGATTACATTTACATTAATAGATGCAAATACCTATATTTAATTTTTATCCATTATCATTTTACATCCTTGGTAAAGTAACATTTGCCTACAAAATCCTTCACAACACTAGTTTATAAGTATCTTGGACATAAATATTTATAACTATGTTTGTACACAGGGACATCAGGTAATGAAGTTTGATTTGGGTATTATGAGGACACAATTACGTCAGTCTTACTTAACTCAAAGATTGGTGGCATTATGGAATAAATTACCACATCATATTGGTGACAGTTGTTGTGTCTTTTGACTTTTCCCAGTTAGGGGTCACCAAAGCGGAACTCTGGTCTGCTAATGATTGGCAGTAGATTTTTACATGCCGAGTTGCTAGCTCTGACGCACAACCTTCAACGAAGGCACGTCCATTCATGCATGTCTCCACGCAAAAGACGCACTAGCTGATGATCTTATAATCCTTTAAGAAACAGAAAAATTCATGGGCTGGGGACAAAGTGTTCAATCCAGAAATCATGGAGACAGCATTATTAGGCAGCCATATGGCCTTGACACTGGTACACAACTTATGAATGCAACTATTTATGGACAATCCTGTATGCATGTGGACATAACAAACAACACATGCATATGCATACACACACATACACACACACACACACACACACACACACACACACACACACACACACATACACACACACACTCACACTCACACACACACACACACACACACACACACACACACACACACACACACACACACACACACACACACACACACACACACACACACACACACACACACCTGTGGTACTTAACATCAGACTGCTGCAAGATAGTTGTTTGCCATACAGGCCTGTGCCTTCATACTGCAACAGTGGTAGAGTAGTTTCTAAGCAGCTAAGGTATAATGCACTGTGAAGACTTGCAGAGGACTTATGCTTTTCTGAATCCCAAGAAGCCTCTTTCTGAGCCTTCAAGAGTTTGTTTCTAGATCATCTTTTAAATATATGGTATCAGTCATATTTGAAGTTCATTAAAAAACATTTTTAGTTTAAGAAAGTGTATCAGGACTATATTTTCCCCAGCTTTATTTATATTGACATTGAACCTTCTGTTACACATAATTAAAAAATCTCCATATTCATTTTTAGAACATATTTATTAAATTATCACATTTTAAATAGTAACATGAATATACATATATTAATAGAAAACAAACCATAGCAAAAGTATCCATTGATGTTGTGAAGCTATGATTGTGTATGTTTTCTTTTTAACAGTTTCCATCCTCCTGGCATTACGTAAATTATTCAAACCAGCTTTCCCTTAAACCTCACTCATCCTCCTGAACATTGTATCTTTCCAACAAATTCCATGTATTTTCATGAAGTTTGCTTCTTCCCTTTTCTAAAGACCTCGCCTTTATTTCTTTTATTGCCTTTACAACATTCTGTATTGGTTTAGATCTTGATTTCCATTTTCTAGCAATTGCTTCTTCAGTAGGAAATAGCATTAAACTTAGTAAGACTTTTTTAGGCAATTCACATCCTATATCCCTGCTCAAAGTAATAATTTCCTTAGTTATAACCATTTGTTCCCCCAATATTTCTGATAAAGTACTCTGTAAAGAATTTTTAAAATCAATTAACTGATTACATTCCTGGGAAAATATTTCCAAATTAACTCTCTCTTCCTCATTACACCTTCAGCAACTTAAAGCTAGACCTACCTATATACGCAGGTCCTGAAATGAATCGTCAATTTCAATCACTGTGTGCTGTATTACATATTCACCCTTTAATTTATGCCGTCCATGTCACATCTGCTTCATTTTGATGTATTTATCAGCATATTATTTTCCTGCACCCGAATGGTCAATTTAGTCAAGTTCTTTTGCAGACATGCACTCCCTGTAACACATGTAATCAGTTTACCCAATTTCAAGTCATCTGTATTCAGACTGTAGAACACCTGAGATGAAAAAGATAAAAATGGGCATTGCTGAACCACTTCATGCATGGGTACACAGTTTAGCACAACAGCCCTTGTATTAGCGTCATTTCATATCCTGCAAATTCTTGAAACTGTTTCAAAATGTTCCACAACAATAAAACACCATTTTCTGTTTTTAACAAATACAAAATAATGTAACCTGTAAATAAAGCTGTTTCTTGAGAACCATGCCAGTCACATCCTTGAGTTTGTGAATCCCTTATTTTCCTTGCCAAAAGCTCTAAATATAAAACAAATAGTTGAAAAGAGGGCATATCTGCTTGCCTTCTCTGTACAAACGCAACTTCTCAGAGAGGAACCTTGCCTCCGTAATTTTTGCTTCAGACCCTTCAAACAATATCCTTAATAACCCTATTATTCTGACAGGGAATGCAAATATTATCTTTTCCCTAATCATAAAATCCCAGCTGACCTTATCAAATGCCTTTTCTTTATCAAGATACACCAACAATAGTGGTATTTTATTACATTTGGCTTCCCTCTGGATCATCATTGTTCTGTTAATGTCAAATGTTTCCCTTCCTTCCACAATACTACACTGATCCATATTCATCACTTTCGCCCCTTGTAACTTCCCGTAATTACAATAGGAATGCCACCTCTTCACATAGACCGTGTGAATGTTAATTGATTATACATCATCATTTTTATTTCATCTCTTCCTGTCTTATCTCTTAATTGCTGAACATTATCTTCTTCTACCTTTGTATAATTAAGTCTTCCATAAACACTTCTATTTGTGCCTTTCATTGGTTTCCCTATTCCTCTGCTTTATACAGGTTTTCATAATGTTTCCAGAATACCTCTAACACCTTTGTTGGATCTCTGGTTATTTTTCTTGTTGTAGGCTCCCTAAGTTTGGCTACAACTATTTCTACCTTTTGTTTTATAAATCACTGAGCTAAAGGTTTTTACATTCTAGAGTTGTTATCAAAATATAGCTACTAAACAGCATATTCATCCAAACGCTGCCTTATTTTCCCTTTATCACTCTTCACTCAGCTCTCTGTTTTATGACCCTTCCTTTCTTTTGTAATACAGAAGAAAAGATGGCAGGACACTGCTGCTGCTCAATAAAACTTTTAATAAAAACTTTAAAACAGGTAAACGAAGTAATCCAAATGCAGACAAAATGAAAAAAGGTTAGCGCTTTCGGGTTACACCCTTCATCAGACAACAAACACTGCATGCACATTCTTTTTTAAAAAGAGTCACAACCAATGAAAACCTTATAGGTCAATGAAACACACGCCTCTTCAGGAGTGTGGGTTTTAAAGGAATAACATCATTTAAACCTGGGGGTAGGTGTGCCATTAAGTCTATAATCCATTTAGTTTCATCCAAGGCAGTCTGCAGCCTGACATCCCCCCCCCCCGATTATTCATTCTAATGTTAACTATCACTCTAAATGAAAAGCTATGTGTTGGATGTATGCATATATGCCTATACAAGGCATTGCTGTCATCCCTATTCCTTATACTTCCTAAGTGTTGTAGGATTCTCACCTTAAACATATTTGTGGTCATGCCCACATAGAAACTGGGGCATTTTGTGCATTCAGCCAAACAGACCACATTTGAGGTCCTGCAAGTGGCTCTACCCTTGAAAACAACATTCTTCCCGGTGGTTCTATGTATGAAGTTAACCTCTTTGTTGATAAAGCTGCAGGCTTTACACGTGCCACATGGAAGTGTACCTGCCCTGCTCTTAAATGGCCTGCTTTCAGAAAGACTATTCTCCTTACATAAAATGTCACTCAAGTTCTTATTCCTTCTATATTGAAAATAAGGTCTGTTATCAATTAGCCCCTTTAAACTGGTATCACTGGTTAGGATATTCCAGTTGTTGTTAACAATTCTACAGATGTCACTGATGTTGCTCCCATAGGTGAACAGCAACTTGGTGCCTCTCTGTATGGTGGTATCCTGCACGGTCACTACGGGATCCTGGAGTTGATTCCTATTGAGCCAAGGTCTAAATTTAGTCTGTCTATGGATCTTGCCATTATCTATGACGTTCCTTACCATATTCTTCCCATAGCCTCTCTGCTCAAAGTGCCCCGTTAGATTCACTAACTCTTGTTCAAATTGCTTGTCATCTGTGCTAATCCGGGAGACACGACTCACTTGCCCTCTAACAATATTTGGGAAAATGTGGCGAGGATGCATGCTGTCGTAGGACAGCAGGGTATTTTTCCAACAGTCTTTCTTGTGTAGGCTGGATGAAAATCCTACTTGTTGTTGTGTGACCCTCACATCTAAAAAATCTATAGAGTGGTAAGATGTGTTCGCACTAAACTTAAGGAAGGTGGTGGTGGTATGTAGGTAAGACAAAAAACTGTTAAACATGTCATATTCTCCATTCCAAAGAATAAAAATATCACCTACAAACCTAACATACATCAAGATGTGATCCTTCCAAGTAGCATTTCCCAAAATATTCCTCATTTCCCATTTTGAGAGGACAAGGTTCGCATAGGTATTGGCACAGGGTGTGCCCATGGCTACACCCTGTGCTTGCCTATACGTGGAGCCAGCTCCCAAAAAAACATTATTGTCCAGCACTAATGTTAACAGATCCCTGATAAGTTCTATTTTGTTATCAGTGACACCCAAACCTGTCAAAAGTTCAATTTTAGAAGTAATACCATAATCATTGTTGATCACTGTAAAAAGACTGTTAATGTCTAGTGTCACCATAAGAACATTATCTACACTGGCAGGTTTAATAACATTCCCCAAGATCTGTAAAAAATGCCCTGTGTCTGTCAGGATATTTTCCATTTGTTCGATGTAAGGTTTTAATAAAAAATCTATCCATATGGAAACATTTTCGGTTACCCATCCCCTGCCCGAAACAATCGGCCTAAGGGGTGGGTCATTCAAACATTTGTGCAGTTTGGGTAGTGCCTTAAATATTGGGATCACTGGTTTCTCTATCAGTAAAAACTGATAAGTCTCTTCAGTGATGCTAAAGTTGTTCTTCAGGGTATTTAACTTCTTATGTACTTTATCAACTATATGTTTTACAGATACAGGATTAATCTCTATATAAGCCATGTCATCTTGTAGCAAATGTTTTATTTTGTCATTGTACCATGCAGTGTCCATTATAACAATAGCTCCCCCCTTATCCGCCTTTTTTATTGTTATGGAAGCGTTGTTGGCTAATCCCTTCAAAGCTGTGATCTGCTCTGTGGTTAAATTATAATATTTGGAAAAAAGACCTTCGGTGTAATACTTGGCCATATCTTTCTCACAAGCACTCAAAAAAAGATGTAAGGTAGGTGAAAGCTGTGGTATAAACCCACTTGCTTTCTTAGGTACGTTACAGTTAGATATATCATTACCAAACATGCTCTTCAGCATCAAGTTTCTACAAAATAACATGATGTCAGTAATTACCTCATTATGCATACAAGGATAGCTAGGCACAAAAGTTAGTCCCTTGTTCAAGACGAACAACTCGTCCGTGGTTAGACAGTGTGATGATAAATTATAAACAATGTTATTGCAGAAGCCAGGAGTCATTGGAGAATGCGAACCTTGTCCTCTCAAAATGGGAAATGAGGAATATTTTGGGAAATGCTACTTGGAAGGATCACATCTTGATGTATGTTAGGTTTGTAGATGATATTTTTATTCTTTGGAATGGAGAATATGACATGTTTAACAGTTTTTTGTCTTACCTACATACCACCACCACCTTCCTTAAGTTTAGTGCGAACACATCTTACCACTCTATAGATTTTTTAGACGTGAGGGTCACACAACAACAAGTAGGCTTTTCATCCAGCCTACACAAGAAAGACTGTTGGAAAAATACCCTGCTGTCCTATGACAGCATGCATCCTCGCCACATTTTCCCAAATATTGTTAGAGGGCAAGTGAGTCGTGTCTCCCGGATTAGCACAGATGACAAGCAATTTGAACAAGAGTTAGTGAATCTAACGGGGCACTTTGAGCAGAGAGGCTATGGGAAGAATATGGTAAGGAACATCATAGATAATGGCAAGATCCATAGACAGACTAAATTTAGACCTTGGCTCAATAGGAATCAACTCCAGGATCCCGTAGTGACCGTGCAGGATACCACCATACAGAGAGGCACCAAGTTGCTGTTCTCCTATGGGAGCAACATCAGTGACATCTGTAGAATTGTTAACAACAACTGGAATATCCTAACCAGTGATACCAGTTTAAAGGGGCTAATTGATAACAGACATTATTTTCAATATAGAAGGAATAAGAACTTGAGTGACATTTTATGTAAGGAGAATAGTCTTTCTGAAAGCAGGCCATTTAAGAGCAGGGCAGGTACATTTCCATGTGGTACGTGTAAAGCTTGCAGCTTTATCAATAAAGAGGTTAACTTCATACATAGAACCACCGGGAAGAATGTTGTTTTCAAGGGTAGAGCCACTTGCAGGACCTCAAATGTGGTCTATTTGGCTGAATGCACAAAATGCCCCAGTTCCTATGTGGGCATGACCACAAATATGTTTAAGGTGAGAATCCTACAACATTTAGGAAGTATAAGGAATAGGGATGACAGCAACGCCTTGTATAGGCATATATGCATACATCCAACACATAGCTTTTCATTTAGAGTGATAGTTAACATTAGAATGAATAATCAGGGGGGGGATGTCAGGCTGCAGACTGCCTTGGATGAAACTAAATGGATTATAGACTTAATGGCACACCTACCCCCAGGTTTAAATGATGTTATTCCTTTAAAACCCACACTCCTGAGGAGGCGTGTGTTTCATTGACCTATAAGGTTTTCATTGGTTGTGACTCTTTTTAAAAAAGAATGTGCATGCAGTGTTTGTTGTCTGATGAAGGGTGTAACCCAAAGCTAACCTTTTTCATTTTGTCTGCATTTGGATTACTTCGTTTACCTGTTTTAAAGTTTTTATTAAAAGTTTTATTGAGCAGCAGCAGTGTCCTGCCATCTTTTCTTCTGTTTTGCTCATTTTGGATTCGCAGGACTTTGGCAAGGCTAAGTGGATTCATTTTGTTTGGTGCTTTCTTTTGTAATACTTCAGCTCTTGTCAGCACCCCTAAATCGTATTACTCATTTCCCATTTCACTCTCTCTCTCTCTCTCTCTAACTCATGATTTTAAACTCTGCTTTCTTTTTATCATATTTACTCACACGCTATCCCTTCTGAAGTAATTTCTACTTTAACTAATAACTCCCAGTTGTATTCAGCACCCAAAGCAGAGAGGTAGTAAAGCACCAGCATCTCATGTTCCCATCGTTATCCTGTATTTTATCCTAGTTTATTATTATTCTGTGGTCTGATATAGTTATTGAATGGGTCTCAAGGCTTTCAGTTAAATAGACTGGCAGTTAAGGCAGGGGATTAAGGTGATGAGCTGTTGATGACCTCCTTCTTGTAGTGCAGATTTGCCTCCTTCAGCCCTCATTTGACTGTGTAACTCAGAGCATGTCCCTTAACTGGACAGTGCGCTCAGGTAATTGGGAAATTTGGCTAGTATCCTCAATGGTCTCTTGGACTACATGCATAGTAACAAACTATGAATATATACACATGATCCAGCAATCTATAATTTCTATCCAATCTAGTGCTCAGTTAGTGTACCTTGTGAAATAAAATGTAAACTCCATCTGTTTTGGCTACAATATTCACATCTTCCAAACCAAATATTTTCGTATTCTTCTTCAGAAAACTACCCTCCTTTGATATATTTTCCCTTCTATGTCCCCGATATGTTCACCCTATTGCAAATCAGGTTCCAGTCCCCAGCCCTAACTAATATTCTCTGTTGATAGCTTATTATTTCTCTCAACA
Source organism: Protopterus annectens (assembly GCF_019279795.1). NCBI lineage: Eukaryota > Metazoa > Chordata > Ceratodontiformes > Protopteridae > Protopterus > Protopterus annectens. Next base: position 1,255,709,134 of record NC_056725.1, read on the forward strand.
TTCTTCTAAGCTCCATAAGTGTAATTTAGGTGGAATTTAAATTTATGTTTGGGTATTCCTCCTCCCTTGCCAATAAACCCTTGCTAACACAAACCTACCATTCTTGACTTTTCTCTTATATATCACTACTGGAGCCCCTCTCAAAATCATTAGTATTACTCCCCCTTTCTTTGTCCATGATACTCTGCTGCATATCCATTCTGAAATTCTTTCTTTGTCAAATTCATAGGATCACAGATGTATACTAGGCTAATGACCACTACGGAACCTTAAAAGCCTTGCCATGCAAACCAAATGTGACCCATAAATTTTATTTATATAGAGGGTGATTTACTGACTGCCTCTGTCTGTAAGAGATATCTTATGTATAGTATGTTAGCAATTGTTCTGGAGCTTTTCTCCCCAGGCCTCCGCTGAAAACGGACAGCTCTGTCTAGTCGGACCTCCCCCGGTAAACAAATGTAAAATAAATAAATAAGATATAGGCACCAGACCAGGGATGAATTTCTGATTACTCATCTATTAGTCCAAGTTGTACTTAAATAGGTTTAGGAAGAAACTCTCCTTCACATGGATGGGAATTCTTTGAAAAATATATCTCTCTAACATGTCCTGTTCATGTCATAAGCAGAATTTAAGTCTTTTGATCTAGTAGTCCTGGTGCTGTTTGTTTTGCAGCTGTGCAAAAGGTTCATCAAAACAGGGTCTAGGGATGTACACCAGGCAAAGATCATCTCTCAATAGCATGTATGATACTGACTAAAGAGACAGGGCTTTGCCATTTTTCACATTTATTCTCTCCAAAAGCATCTCAGGTATCATTGCTACTTGCACTCTCCATTTCTTAATATAGTTCAGTGCTCTTTTCTTTTTGTATATAACTAAAAGGCCATTTGCAATCCATTGTAATATTGACAATGCAGCCAACCTGATAAAAGCTAGTATTTCTACACATTATTCATGACATTTATTTTAAATATATGCTTACAACTTGCAGCTTACATTCAGACACTAATGTCTGGCAGGTTAATTCTTCTCTTCTCTATTAGAACCTATGACACATTTGCACAGACTTTTGTTTCAGTAAAAACACTCAAGAAATAAACAAAAATAAATACATGCATACATGCATACATTTAAACTACCACCCCCTTTTAACTCACAGAAAACATATGAAATGATTTGCATTTTTCAAAAGGAAGTATACCCCTCCATGCAGGGTAATTGCCCAGTTGACAGCTGTACTTACAGACATTATCTATTCTAAAATTAAGGTTAACCAACCTAAACTTCATGTCAGAGCCTCTGTCTCCACTGACACAACCTATCAATAAAATGTGTATTAACTCCCCTTAAATAAATAAACTAAATTCAGCACTGTTACATTTAATGCATTAAAGCAATAAGCCTGATAGGGAGGCTACTACTTGTATAAACTTTTCATTTCAAACAGCTTCAAATTTCATTTATTTTTGTGATCTGCTGCCACCTTTCCTTTTAAAATTAAATATGTGATATCTTGCACAGTTCATTCAGAAAACCCCTTTTAGTCCTTTCCTGATAAATTGCCTGCTCCTACACACTCATTGTCTCTGAGAAGAGAAAAACAAAACAGCTAGTAATTCTGCAGATGCAAGAAAGAACCCTTGTGTATTTCACTCAGAACACACTGTTCAGACCTTTCCTGATTAATTGGTTGGACCTGTATATAGTAAATGGTGATCCAAGTTAATTACAGTTTCAATTGTTACACGTTATCATACATTTTTCAGTTAGCGGAAACAATAAACTCTATAATAAATGCAAGTAAAACCAAAGTACTGTTATGGGCATCTGACAACCTAGCTAACCTACAGGTTGAGCATGTTAATATTTTAAGATTTTTGGGATGGATTTATGCTCAGAGCCATTTTTTACAAATCTTATAATTCAAGTTATGCATAAAATTGGTTGACAGATGGTGCCTACACAATTTATCTTTGATTGGAAGAAATATTTTCTAAAAACTTTTGTTACTTTCATTTTGCATGCTTTTTAATTTATTTCCCCCAGTTTTATTAATGATATTTCAGACACAGAAGAATCTGAAGAAATCTGAAGTAAGATTGTGTGGCATTGAAGTTTCCTTTACATCCTTTGAAAGAAGTTAGTTGCTTCTAATGAAATGCATGGTTTTAAGCTGACAAATTCAGAGTTTTACAAATGTTCCTAAATAACATGAATCCTTTTGAATTTGTATACATAATTTATTGCACTTGTGACTATCTCTTATGCATGAATTATTTGTTTTATTGCAACTACAGTTTATATTCTTATTGATTCCAGTTCATTGATTAAAAAAATGCTTCTAGTATTAGTCATCTTCCCTTTGGGAACAAATGTCATATATTTTATTTTCAGTTGCTGACAAGCTGGATGCTTTTTTATTGAGACTGTTGGTATATAAGCAATCAGATATAGTTTGGTTCTAACTTGAACTAGACTAGCTAAGCTTGGAAACATTTTCACCATTTTATTCTGATAAAAAGGTCTTTCTCTTTTATTGCCTTCTTCATTTTCTTTTAATTACTTCTATGAGTATAATTTTTTTTATAAACTCACATAATATATTTCCTTTCTTTTCCCTTCAACCTCACTTACTTTTAACATCCATAGGTTAATATGGGATAACTAGGCTAATGGTGTAAGAGCCTTTATAAGCCTAGCCAGTAATATCCAGGATATGATAATATTATATCTTAATTCCCCAGATGTGGGATGGGGTAGTATTAGGGTGCTGGGTTTTGGGTGTTGGAGCCCTGAGTCATATTACATAGACTGACTCTGTCCATAAGGCATATGGGCAGTACCCCAGGAGTAAATTGATGGTTCCCCATCAATTTATCCATTTTTTTTTTAAGAGTGAGGGACAGGCTTTGTTTTATGAAGATGGGAAGTTTATTTCATAGACAAGGTAGTCTTTGGGATATGAATCTGTCTCTCCAGCAAGTTCTGTTAGAGTCACAAATAAGGTTCAGGTCCATGGGACACGTAACTCTTGTATACTTTTTCTTGCGAATATGTAACATGTGTTGGGCCCCTTACAGTTTTGAATTTATTTCTCAAAAGTCCAGGAAAACTTGGATGGCCTGTGGCTGACAAAGTTTGCTGATGATTGCAAATTAGGGGTAATCAGTGATTTCCTCCACTCATGTTAATATACTGCAGACAAGGTTAACTCAGACAAATGATTAGTGCCAAAGCAACTTAGATCAATGGATGGATGACTGCAAACTCACTCCTGATGTGGCACCCATGTCCCTCCTGGACAGAGGAAGTCAGTATTAACTACCATAGACTCTTACCTATGCAAACTTCACTCACCTAGCCACAGATAACTGGGGCAACTTGGAATAAATATGGCTAGCCTTGTAAGAACTCTAGGGCCAATACACTAGTAAACTTCTATGAACCTATGAACATTTTCATTAAGGCTGGATCAGAGAATGTCTTGTAGGTCAGGTATAACTCACCTCTCAATAAATAATATGAGATGGAGTAAAGGGATGGGGCCTTTAGTCAGTCTGCATAAGACATGTGTCTTATACTTTGTATTTTTTTAGTGAGAAATATCTGTGGCCACTCCAGTTGGTGCTACTGCCTGATTAGCTACATGCTGAAGGGAGCACTATTCTTGATTATGGACCTGATGAGGGCTGGGTACAATGACACTATAACTTCATTTGACCTTGGTGCCATGCCTTTACTTATACATTGAGCCACACAGAAAGCTTTCTTCACTACCATAGCTACCTGGTGGTCAAAGTTTAGGTTACTATCTATCTGTGTTCCTAGGTCCCTCACCACTGGGTCTACTTTTAGGGGTGTGCTATCAATATTATAATTTGCAAAGATATCTGATTTACCAAAGGGTATGATTATGCATTTTTTAGCATTTAGTCTCAGACCATAATTTTGGCACCCGTCATTTGTCATATTTAGGACTGTTTGTAGGATGTCAACATCATTTGGGGATTTGATGATCCCTCCCAGCTTATAGTCATTGGTGAACTTGGTGAGCCAGAGGCCCCCAACATTGGTCTTCATTTCAGAGAATACATACCAAACAGGAGAGAATCCCAATGCTGAGCTCTGTGGGACACCACTAGCAGTAGGTTTCTTATCAGAAGTGGATTCACTTATCCAGACAACCTGCATCCTGTCAGAGAGCCAGTTTACTATACACCTGACGATGTAAGGGTTTATGCCTAATGCAGTTTATCTATAATCCCTGAGTGGGGATTGTGTTGAAAGCTTTGGCCATGACTAGATAAGTGCTGTGTACTGTTTTATCATCATCCATGGCCCCGGTGACTGTCATGGAAGCCCACAAGACAGAGCAGACAAGACCTCCCTTTGACAAAGCCACATTGGGTCTGGTCCACTGTTTGGAAATATCCTATGACATTATTGATCAGGTCTATGTTAATTCTCTCCATGGCCTTGCAGATAAGACTGGTCAAGCTTATAGGCCTGTAGTTCCCTGGGTCAGTTGATGGGCCCCTGTCGTGAAGAGAGACAAATGTTGTATTCCTCCATTTCTCTCATACAACCCCCGTCTGGCAGCTCTGGTTAAAAAGTGTCTCTAGTGGCCCTGATAGATTCTGTTTTAAGCTGTTTAAGAAGTATCCTGGAATGTTGTTAGGACCCATAGAGGCTGCGTTTTTGGCTTTAGTGAGCAGAGTAAGGATCTGTTCCCTTGTAATGACAGTAGGAGATGGTTGCAGGTATTTCTTTGGGTATGATAGGAGGTGATCGGGTGGGGGTTTGAATTGAATTTGTCACCCAGCAGGTTTGCTATAGTTTCAGACTTGGTGTAAGTGTTGCCATTCATGATTAACTTGGCACACTGCTGAGTGTTTCCCCTGATGTTACAAACACAATTAAAAAAAGCCTCACGGTTATGTTTCATCTGGAGGATATCTTTGCCTCATAGTTTACTTTGGCATATTTGACCAGCTCTCTAATTTGTTTGTTTAGACTGATGAGTGTCTTTTTGCACTGTTTTGTCTGTTCTATTTTGGCTTTGGAGTGGATATTTTTTTCCTTTTGTTGAATAGCTTATTTATGCTAGGGGTCTACCAGGGTGGTTTATTTTTGCCAGTAGTCGTATGTTTGACTCGGACAGGTACTGCCTCCTCTATGCAGCTATGAATGTGATTGTACAGTGCTTTTGTGTACAGCACAGAGTTGGCCTTAATGCCATCTATTTTTGGAGGGGCTTGGAACATGCTAACTGATATAATTTAATTTTATTCTCATATTCTTTTTCTTCCATCCAGTCTTTTTTTTTTCTTTACCATGGTTTTTCTTCCCATACATTCTGATATTTGTATATAACATCTTTACCTATCATTTTGTTTTGCCTTTCTTTTACTTTTCTCAATACCCAAAATAAATGCATATATTGTAAATGCACCACTAGATTTTATTAAGTTCAAACCACCTTCTACCTTTATTACAAATTATCCCTCTTCTCACTGGGTTCTCCCTGAGCCACAAATGAAGCTAAAAAAATCTCTTATAACTCATTTTTCTGTTTCCATGAGAACTATATATTCCCCCTATCTTTTTCTAATGCATAAGTATTCCACATATGTATCTTTTTCTAAATTTATACATAAAACTTTTCCACCAAGCTAACAATTTTTATTTCTTCCATTATCTCTCTCTTTTGACATGTTACACTTTCATACCCACCAAATGTCATTCAAAATCTTTACTTCCTTTCTTGTGAAAGGAATTACATTATTTTTTTTATCTTGCCAAATCTATTATACTTCATTGTGTTTAACTGCAAACCATCTTTTTAACAGCTTTTTGATCATTTTTGCAATCTCACTTCTACAGCCCTTGTTTTGTTGTTATTAGAACTGAATCATCTGTATATGTCATGCATATTGTTAATATAACAGTTTGTGTTTATTCTAGGCTTTCCTCTTCTTCTACTCTTTCCTTTTCTAATATGGGACAATCAAACTAGAGGTGCCCAAATTCTTTACATTTTCTACAAACAGGCTTATAGTTTTTTTTTTTTTTTACTATATGCCCCCTCTCCCCACATTGGTCACACCTTCATTTGTTTACACTCTCGTAGTAAATGATTTTCATCCCCATAGAAAAAAAAAACACACTTTAGGTTGGTCCCAGTTTATAACAAATCCTCTCTTACCATCCACAGTTATTTTTTTTTAAATATGTTTAATCCTTAACATCCATTGTTACCCACACTTCCCACCACCAATCCATGCATTTCTTTCATCAAATTTTTTAATTCATGTAATTTACTACATAGTAGAAGAAAAAAAAAAACGTTTTAACTCTTGTTCATCCAAATTTGAAGCCCTACATTGCACATTTATTTTATTTGCAGTTGTAATCACAAGTTCTGAAATAAATACTCTTTACATAGTACCGTATTTCTTTTTTTCAGTCATGAATTTTTCCAGCAAGTTAAAATTTTTGAATGTCACTTCACAAAAATTTTCAACCCCCAAATTAATTAATGCTCTTATGTCTTTGACGCATGCTTTAATGGCAAAATAATGCTATCCATAATGTTGTACCTGTTCACAATGCCAATCATTTGTACTTTTTATTTTTACCACTGGTTGCCTTCTATGTTGCTGTTGAGAAGCTGCAAATCTTTGTCCCGTCTTAGTTCCTTCTTCCAGTCTTCCTTCCCTTGCCTTGCTGCATCTGTATAACTTTTTTATTAGAACAGAACAAAAACCCTGTTTCAGAGGTAAACCCGTAATACTGACTATTCCACCAGCTGAAATACCTCTAAGGTTTTCCCTTTACCAGCTGTTGGTTCTGTTTTCAATCTCTCAATTTCTTCTTCCTGTAAAACTATGTCCACCATGTCACTCCATTGCACTTCTTCTCCGACCTTTGGTTCTGCCTGTTTCAACAAATTTACCACCAGTTGTGTCTCCAGTCCTCCAGTTTCCAACTCTTTAATAATTATTTTTCGCATTCTCCTTCCTTCAGTAAGTTTTCTCCTACTCCTCACTCCATTGCTGCTGTACTTTCCTCCATATTGGAATTCCCAGAATGGTATAAGCAACCCTCCATTTCCTCCACACAGCAGAAGAGGTTCCCGGGTTCCCTGACCAAATTTCCTCTAGTCAGTATGTACCATCTTGGGTCTCTAATGAAAAGAGGGCACTGGCCTTATGGGACTAACCTAGTAAACAATGAGATAACAAAAAATAAAAATATGTTTGAACCATAGTTAGAAAATTCTTCCATCTGGCCTAGATGAGTTCCAAGGGAATGTCCTCAAGATTCAGTGAAGTCATCAAACAGCTGCTCCCTTGTTTGAGCCATCATAAAATAGAATGCACCCTTTGGTGTGTATAAATCCATGCATATCACTCATCCAGAAAGGCCTCAAACATTTGTGACCAAAACAATTAAATTCATTATGTCCTTCAGCTATCTCACTGGAGTAGAACAACTCTCCTTATCCTCGGTAGCCTATCAGCTACTCCAAGCTGAATATTTATTTCTCACTTTTTGAACAACAAAAAAATCTTATCATGTTTAACCTCTTTTTTTTCAAAGAACCAGTGGCTCTGCAAATATCTAAATCAGCCATCTAAGTCTAATCCACCAAATAAACAAGGCTTGTTGGAGGGATAGCCGTTGATCTGAGAAATAAACAATTACCTGCCACACACAAAAAACAGCAAATACATTTTAGAAAATAAATAAAACATCTCATATGGCAAATCACAAGCCTAGATCTGTCAACTAGTACCTTTTCTACCAATTCAAATAAGAAGCCAGTAGAGGACTGTAACGATTTCCCATTAACATCCTTCCAACAAATCTCCAGTTCCTTCTCTCCACTGCTATGAATCTTCTTCTATCTGATAATAACCAGCAACCTCAAAAGTACATTTATCTGGTTACACAGACCCATTCTACGCCTCTCAAATTACAGTAAAGAAAACTAGAAAAGTATTTAAAAATGTAAAACTGTCCACTAAACTCTGAGCACTTCACCACACCTTTCTCAAAATAACATCTGACAAAATGGAAAGCTCCTTAGTTTTATCCTCAATCTTTCTCCGACTACCAGGATAGTCTCACTTGCATTGAAATATTCCATCATAATCCCTCTCCTTCACTCCAAACCCTGGAAGATTTCTGTCCAATATCTAATCTTTGTCCACTGTCCAAACTTTTGGAAAAAATCTTATAGAAAAAAATACTAAAACATGTTAATAGCTATTGCCTTGTCTCCAACAAATAACAGTGATTCAAAAATCCATTTAGTACCACTACAACATTCTTCTCAGTTAAATACACAATTTTTAATAATATCAACAATGGGCTAGTTACAAAAGGTATCTTTGAGAACATGACAGACAAGGACATTAAAAGAGTAAACCACAGCCTGATTCTAACTGAATTGGAAGAAAGTTAACTTTTGGCCAAACAAGCTACCTTACAAATACAACATTTCAAGTTTTCTCTAACAACCATCTTGCAGCACACTCAATATGGGGGTGCCTCAAGGTTCTGTCTTAGGTAGCTTTCTTTTTTCACTATTCATTAGTAACTTTACTGAACAACTCCACATGTTAGATATCACTTGTCACACAGATGAAGTCCTCTTACTACAACCTCAGAATTCCTTCTTATTCCTTCAAACACAACTGCTGGACTCTTTCCCTGGTGTTTGCACCTGGGCTATATCTAACTGCAGTCTTATAAACCAAACAAAAAAGTTATACATTTTTTCTGTACCTCATAAACATTCAAGCTTGCCTGTCCTGAAACTACACATAACCAAAAAAGAAAAACAATGTTCTGTCACTGAAATATTTAGGAACTATGTTGGACCTTTTCCTTTCCTTCTAAATACCTGCTCTGACAATATTATCTTCAAAGTTCTGTCTTAGCTTAAACTGGCTTACAGAATCTTACATCTCCTTTCTCCTGATACAAGAACTGCTTTTACTAAAAATATCATTCCACCCAAACTGGAATATGATCTTTCTCTTCTGATCTTTCACTCCACTTACAATAGCCAAAAAATTACAAACTGCCAAAAATAAAATTTGCAGTTTCTACCTGCTAGCAGGTTTTCATACACATTATTGCAATTTGCTACACAGTTTAAAATGTCTCCCAGTTACCAAAAGGTCCATTATCTCATTGGCTTCTTGCTTCATAAAATCTTAAATGAAGGATATTGCCCCCCCATGAAAAGAAAACTTCCTGCTAGGGATCCATCTCCCTCCCTCAGAAGCACTCAAACTGATCATCTCTGATTAGGCCCCCTTTTAAACTTACCACAGGAGAAAAGGCTCCTTCTTGACTCTACTCTATGGAACAAGCTACCACCTGAAAGAAAAGATGACTTTCTAACATATCATATCAGCCCTCTCTGAGCACTAAGACCCTCTAACATCACACCAGGCCTCTCTGAGCACTTGAGGTAACATGTAAATGTTTCAGTGATAAGGGGTAACTATTTCCACTGTACTGCTGTCCTCCAGTCTCAATGCTCAGTCACTAAAATGGTTTTAATCTTCAAACAGTATTCTGTTGTATTGGAAATATATTGAAAATAGCTCTGCATGTGTTATTTACAGAGACTGAACCCAGTTCATTTGCACTGTCATTTGCAAATTATATACAGAAACATTTTAAGTCAATCATCCTATCGTTACTGAATATCCCTCATCATTTGCTACAACTTTAACTGGCTACAGAATGTTTTAATATAGACTTCATAAATAGTGAAAGTATTATTTTGTTTAAAAGAATGTTTTACTTTGCTGAGTAAGTTTTATTTTGTTAAACATAACCAAACTACAGCATATGCAACTTTGTGTATTTGTTGCAAACATCTCAGTTGTATGTTTTTGGTATATTTGCATTATATTATAATGCCGTGTAATCTCTAAATTTTTGCCTCTGGACCTGAATCATAACTAGAAAGGGTCATTGGACAAGTCCACTCACCCAGTTAACAAAATGTAAATAAATAAATGCATGAACAAATAAATAAATTGACTCCTAACTTAATGGATTCTCATCTTACAGGTCAAACAAACTATTACTTTGGCTATCTTTAAGGCTAGTCTTGATGAAAAAATGGGTAGATACAAAATTACTCCAGGTTTGTCACGTATGGTTCTGCTCACTTTAAGTTCTGGGCACTATTAAGTGCTTAAAAAGAGTAGTAAGGATATAGTATATCTGCTTGAAGTGGACATGGCTAGGTGTCTTATTCTCCCAGCGATCACTTTTCTAGTATTGTTCCTATGCTCTGATTTTTTCTATGTTTACTTGTACATTTTCAAAGAATAGTGTCCAAGAAGTATATCTTGACTTTTGTGGAATTAATCATGGCCAGCAAAAGACTGTGCCATGCCCCAACGTTTTGAAATGTTATGGTTATCAGTGGAGCAGCTTACAAAAATGTTGTGGCTGAGTTGTTACAGCTCTACATTTTCTAGGACTAAATGTTGCTGTTGTGTGCCATGCATTTAGCAGTTTGAAGCTGGTATGCATTTTTTATCATTCATTTTATAGTGCACAAGTCTTATCTTTGACTGTAATGGGATGAGATGGAAAACTTTCCAGTGTACGTCAGAAGTAGAGTATGTCACATCTGTGGAGCATGTCATGCCTCTGACAACTGAAGACACCACAGACTCAGATCTTACAGATGAGGCACATCCAGTGCATCATGATGCAATGATACATTACTGATTTTTCAACAGACTTCATTTTCAAAGTAGCACATCCTGATAATACAATATCTGAAAATGTGTGGAAGATGTAGTTTAAAAATAAATGCGCATGTCTGGAAGCAACACAAAGATCGAGCCAAACTCAAATAAACAGCCTACACATTGAAACACATCAATTAAAAATTTCCTAGTAATCTGAAATCTGTTGGTAGATATGCCTTTACCTTTCATAATTTACAATGAGATTTCATTATTGGCCTGTTTATTTTGTCACAACATAGCTTTTTAATACTGGTGCACACATGGTGCTTGATATTGTCTGCTATAATTTTCAGGAGTCATACCTTAATAGACTATAATGGATTTTCATGTGTTTTGTAGTTCAGAAACCACTTCTAAGCATATTCTATCACTACAAGTCACTGAGTAATGTTGATGTTTTATGTCTTTATGATGGTGATATGATCTCAGCTTGTTTTTGCAATGTACTGTATACCAGGTCTACTTCAGTAGATCAAAATGCCATAACGATGAAATGTATAAAACTGAGACAAAAACATCACAAATTAACTTCAATGAATTTTAACATTGCTGAAACTGTTAAAAATTGAATCATATGATCTGCATGTCCAGAAGCACCATGGAGGTTTAGAATGGAGATTGTGCAGCAGTTACACAAACATCTTTTTCTTTTAAGCATGGTATCTAAGTGAAAATTTGTACAGTACATGTTTAATGATTGTGAATAGAGATCGCCATACAGTGAGAATTAGGAAATTTACCCTTTTCTCCTTTGTAGTGCGATCTTGAAGGTGGCATATATAATTTGCAAGGGGTGTGGGGGGTGCAGGGGGGCTTGCCCCCTGCAAAAATGTGGAAAAAGGTATATTTTTTAATTGATGTGTTTCAATGTGTAGGCTATTTATTTGAGTTTGGCTCAGTCTTCTTGGTGCTTCCAGACATGCGCATTAGGTGATTTGATTTTTAATAGTTTTGGCATTGTTAACTTTCACTGATGTTCATTTGCAATGTTTTTGTCTTTTTTTTTTATAAATTTGGTGGTTATGGCATTTTGATCTACTAAAGTAGATCCTTTGTACCACATCTTTATAGAACTTATTGACCATTTCATGACATTTATAAACATGCTGACAATAAATGGAATATGTAAACTATCAAGTGTAAGTGTAGCTCTTAGCCGCTTACAGTGACCATTCCCTTCTCTCTCTCTCTCTCTCTCTCTCTCTCTCTCTCTCTCTCTCTCTCTCTCTCTCTGTCTCTCTCTCTCTCTCTCTCTCTCTCTCTCTCTCTCTCTCTCTCTCTCTCTCTCTCTCTCTCTCTCTCTCTCTGTCTCTCTCTCTCTCTCTCTCTCTCTGTCTCTCTCTCTCTCTCTCTCTGTCTGTCTCTCTGTCTCTCTGTCTCTCTCTGTCTCTCTGTCTCTCTGTCTCTCTGTCTCTCTCTCTCTCTGTCTCTCTCTGTCTCTCTCTCTCTCTCTCTCTCTCTCTCTCTCTCTCTCTCTCTCTCTCTCTCTCTCTCTCTCTCTCTCTCTCTCTCTCTCTCTCTCTCCCCCTCTCTCTCTGTATTGGCAGGGCCTCTAGATTTGAAGCTGATATACCACATGAGGCTTTACCAGAACTCTCTAAAATGAGAAGCTCGCATCTGCATCTGAGGAGTACAAACCAGTCGTTATACAGCCTCTCTGTAACTTCATGTATGCTGTATACTTTACCTTAGAAATGTGGCAGAGCATATAACTAAAATATCCAGTAAAAAGTCTGCACAGTAGTAATGTTTCAAACCAAGGCTACTTTTAAGAGTCACACTGCATTAACTGTACTCCTCGTAATTGAATATTCCATCTCCCATACATTAGTACTAGTGGTGTATTCTAGTTTACCAGAAATACTACTGATGGTTACTTAAACAACAGTAGTATACCCACATTTTACTGTTTGGCAAACACTATGACTTTACAGGTCTTCCCAAGCATGAATACATTGTGAGATGTGAATCGTTCCAATGGTGAGTAAGAGTACACAGGAGACCATCAAAAACACATATTAATATTATAGCTGTAATCATTTTTACAGCTAAAACTTATCATGCTTTCTGACTCCAGTAAGAGACTTCTAAATTATTAAAGCGGTATATACAAAGCGTCACAAAATTAGACCCTTAGTTTTACATATTCTTAAACAGTAGCTTTATGCGTTATAAATGCCCCTTGGTTTAGTGTTACTTCTAATACAGTAACACTTAAGTAGAGATGGCCTTTGTTTCTTTCTTTGTCTCAGTTTAGATGGATGTTCAAAAGCAGTTATACTTTACCAGACTTACACCCACATACTAGTGGCGTGCACACCAATGTGAACATATAGTATAATCTAATTGTTCAGTAGCAACATTTATTGCTGAGTACCAGTCTGAAGACAGCAAGGTGTTGCAACATACATGAGTACATCTTATATCAACAGAGCAGCACAAATGTATTTGTAAAAGATACAAATCTTACCCAGTAATCCTTTGGCAGGATTAAAGAAAACACTACAGTGTCTAAATACATAATCTGCCACCTACATCTCGGTTCATGCAAAAGGCTATGTTGATTGAATTTACTGATGCAGCTATATCAAAAAAGCTTATCAAAAAAGGAAATAAAAAATGCCAAATACTGTCCAGCTACACGACATATAGAGATGAAGCCTTGACTGTGACCCAGATGACCCAAGTTAGTTTAGCCGGGCAGATGGACGGTAGTGAGTAGCTTATGTCAGCTCATCCAACATGGGGGAGAGAACTGGGGGTTCAACATAAAGTGGAAACATACCACAGTAAAGGCATGTCTCCCTGAATGCAAGCAGGTTGATGTTCATTGGTATTAAGGGAACACTAACTGGTCATTGTCTTGGGCAGTAATGTTTGTGATGTTATCCACAGTCTAGCCAGTTAAGGCTTCCCTTTTTCCTTCACTCCAGTCCTTCCCATACCCTAAGCTGCATATATGATGAATGCCTACTGGCTTTCACCCTTCTTAAAATGTGGATAGTAATCTAAGCATATAAAAGACTGATAAAAGATTTTGCTTCCCTGTAGAGGGATGGACACTTTTATTTATGTCTATCACAGGATTTCACTATGCCCACTGCCCCAGTAGAGGGAAGTGGAGGGAAGAGCTGAATAAATGGGCTAATAGGAGACAGGGAAAATGTCAGCAACAGAGCAGACATGGTGGGCAAAAGCAAATACCAAATACTGGTTCGACAGCACCAAGGCAGTGGCTATTTATATAATGCCGGAAAGTGTAAGGCAGTTGCATTGTCTTACTTCCTAGAATTGGAACATGAGTTACAGCTGCATACATTCTACTAGAAGTGTGTGTGTGTGTGTGTGTGTGTGTGTGTGTGTGTGTGTGTGTGTGTGTGTGTGTGTGTGTGTGTGTGTGTGTGTGTGTGTGTGTGTGTGTGTGTGTGTGTGTGTGTGCATGTATATATACATGTGCATGTGTGTGTGTGTGTGTGTGTGTGTGTGTGTGTGTGTGTGTGTGTGTGTGTGCGCATGTGTGTGTGTGCATGTATATATACATCTGCATGTGTGTGTGTGTGTGTGTGTGTGTGTGTGTGTGTGTGTGTGTGTGTGTCTACATGTGCATGTGTGTGTGTGTCTATATGTGCATGTGTGTATGCGTGTGTGTGTGTTTGTGTGTATATACATGTGCATGTGTGTGTGTGTGTGTGTGTGTGTGTGTGTGTGTGTGTGTGTGTGTGTGCGCGTGTGTGTGCATGTATATATATATGTGCATGTGTGTTGTGTGTGTGTGTGTGTGTCTACATGTGCATGTGTGTGTGTGTCTATATGTGCATGTGTGTATGCGTGTGTGTGTGTTTGTGTGTATATACATGTGCATGTGTGTGTGTGTGTGTGTGTGTGTGTGTATACATGTGTGTGTGTGTGTGTGTGTGTGTGTGTGTGTGTGTGTGTGTGTGTGTGTGTGTGTGTGTGTGTATGTACATATAATGAAGTGACATATTTAAAAATGCATAGCTGTGGCTTTGTAATGCCAGTCAAACCTTTCAGTCTTAGAATTCATACCTCAATCTATGTGAAACTCATCTGTTTATTTATTTATTTATCATCAATGACTGAATTCTTAAGGGGTGGTCCCTTATGCTACTCATCAATCCTTAACCACCTTCCATGTTACTAAAAAGCTGGGACAGCCTCCTTACAGGCTATATGAATAGTGCACAAATGATGGTTAACTCTTAACTAACATCTGTTACGGTGGAAAACCACCATATACTGCATCATGATCTTTAAGGAATTTCTCCCTAAAGGCACTTGGGTTACAATACTTGCACACCTGTTATTTCACTATTGCAGCTGAAGTATTTTTAGATCTTGCAGGTCTTGCATTGCACTCCGGAATGAGCAAACTTCCAAATCCAAATACAGCATTCAGCATGCTAAACCCCGACTGTGTAATTTATTACTCTAATGCAAAGTACTAATTTTGCTGTTTATGTTAATTGTGTGGGTGTGAATGAGTGACTTCTGACTGCAAAGGGGAGTAACTGTAAAACACCTTTAAAACTGATGAGAGACTAGTAATGCACAGACTCGTTACACAGATATGGTGGTACTCACTGTTGTAATGTCCTTACTAAAATTTCCCAAACATTTGTTGGGGACACACACCTCCCATGTAACTCAAGTGCAGCGCACTATTGTTGCTGTTCTTGGTGTAAGTTACTGGTGATCTGCTTTCACACAGCCTCTGCCTGCATGCTATAAGTAGCCAATGCTCAGTACCTTCACAATAAATAACATTAAATAATAAATAAGCATGCATTTTTCAATTCCAAATGTTAATTTAAAGGAGATTAGTCAATAAAAATTAGGACACTCTTGTAAAAGATGCTTTCAGATATATATTTAGATGAAACATTCATTAAGATTGAATTAAGGAGGTTGAAATGGAAGATGTAAACAGGTTAGAATGCATGTGCTGATAGTAGTTAAACTCTGTTAGGAGATACTGGAAGAGGAAGACGGATGTTGCATAAAACAACATGTGGAAGTTGTTTTAGAAGTACAATGCTAATATAAAATCATGCAATGCTGCTTATTTCCCCTTTTCTATTAGTGCTACAAACTGTATGTGTTACTGATTTGGAGTCAAGCAGGTTTCTTTCTTCATTAGGAAAGGAAGGCCTTGTTCCTACCTGCTAGTGCTACTAGTGAAGAGCAGTAGTTTAAATGCTATGAAGGTTAACAACTGAACTGCAATCTGAAATGTTTTCTGTGTATGTAGGTAGATTGCCTCTTTTAACAGAATGGAGTTCCATATGGTGTATTAATAAATTGAAATCTTAGACAAGTTAACTCTCTTCTTTTACAGAAAATACTTCTCTCCTTACCTATCCTCTACAAGCTTTCAGACTCCATCATCACTGATCTCCCACTGTTCTGCAGCTTCTTATTTCCTTATTCATTGCTACTTCCCCACTAACTGACCTCTATAAAATACAGGTTCCTGTACTTGATTATGTTACTCTTCAGCTTGTCCTCTGTACTTCTCTTCCTACTGTGCCACCTTTCATCCTACTATGACTCAATAATATGTCTCAACATCTCTCCAACTCTGTCCCAACCACCTATCCATACTTCCTCTTTACACTCTCCACATATCGCACCAACCTTAGTTAATATTGTCCCTCACCTTTATTCCAAAAATAGACTGATTAATTGCACTTCAGCTCAAATCAAAACAAAATCAACTACAAGAATCCTCTCCAAAAAGAAGGTATGTATAATTTCCCATCATACTAAAATCCTTCTAGGAGGAGAGATGCACCCTAATCCTGGCCCCACCTATCACAATGAACACAAAGATGATTCTCTCCCTCACACTTCTTGAACACAACAGCCAATCACCACCCTGGTGATCTGATTTTTGCTGCAGTAAATGTTAGAAGCATAAGAAATAAAACTGCTGAATTACATGCCTGGATTACCTTACATAATCCTAATGTTCTCGCTGTAACTGAAACTTGGCTTAAACCCACTATAAACAACTCTAATGTTATACCTTCTGGCTATGATATCATCTGTTATAACAGTATAAAGAGGAGAGGTTGTAGACTTGCTTTAATATTTCCCAGCACCTACTATATTTCCCCTTACAGCAAGCCAATACTAAAATTCAGTTCAGCAGAACTTATTATTGTTTTCTTCAAAATAAACAATTATAAACAAATATGTATTACTGTCCTTTACATCCATCCTGGCAATAGTACAGCTATACTGGAAGATAGCCAACGCTGGATATCCATAACATTTCCACAAGAAAAAAATACTATTAGGTGATGTGAATGTCAATTGGTTGGACATAAACTCTAACTCCTCTATATCTAGCTTGAACTTATATGGGTTCACACAATTAATTAATAGCTCCACACATTATAGCAAGACAGCAAATTCCCTATTAGACTGGCTTGTAATATCAGTCCCTAGTAAATATACCACCACAGGTAAATTTCAGACTGTCTCAGTGATCATATCTCAGTCTATATGACCAGACAACTCACACACTCAGTTAAACAGCATATTTATAGACCAATAATTAGCCTTTCCAAGTTTAACCCCTGAAATGTTCATTAGTACACTATCTTGTATTAATTGGAACTTCCTAAAAATCCCCTCTTTAGATTATGAATGCAATATAACTTTTCTAAATATCTTAAATAGCCTTGCACCTCCTGGAAGGAAGAGACTAAAACAAATAATGTAATCTGCCTATCCAAACAGAGTAAAATGCAAATGTAGGTTAGAGAAAAAACATGGAAAGAATGGCAAAAATATAAAACACATCAGTATCTTGAAAACTTTAGAATGCTTCACAATCATACTTAAAAGCAAATAAATGAAGACAAGAAACTAGACTATAATAACTTTCAGAATAATACTAAACATGACCTAAAAAAATAAATAATGTAATTTTGGATATCCATTAAAGAAATCTTACATCCTGGCCAAAAATTCATACTAAACCCCTCTCCTGATAACTCACCACTCAAAACTGCAATAGAGTTTGACTCTTATTTTATAGATAATATAGCATCTCTAACTACGGATTCCTCAACATCTAATCCTAACCCTGCCCAACAGCCACATGTCACCACATCCACTTTCATCTTCAAACCTGTGCCAACATCCTATATAAAACTACTCTAAAACAAACTTAAACTGAGCTCTTCTTCAACTGATGATCTTCCAAGTGAGAACCTGAAATAGCAGCCAAACAAATTGCCTATCCTGTCTCAATCCTTATAAATAGGTCAATCCAGGAATCCTACATTCCCTCTCTCTGGGAAAAATCACACATTATCCCTCAGGACAATGAAGGAAATTCAGCAGACATTAATAACTTTAGACCTATAGCAATCTTATCTCCCCTCATCAAAAGACTTGAAAAATGTATTCAAAGACAATTGCTAGACTATCTCCTGCAGTAAAAACTCCTACCGCAACACAACATGGCTTCCATCATTCCCATAGTACTAGCCCTGCCCTTCTAACTTATATAGATATTCTCAATAAAGCTAGAGATAATGGTAAACTAGTCTCTTCCTTATTTCTAGACTTGTCTAAAGCCTTCACTACAGTTTGTCACAGCAAACTTCGACTTCAAATGTCCTCACAAATTTCCTCACTAAGTCTCTCTCTCTCAGCCTGCTCTTCTGTGTTCAAAAGTTAACTGTCTAATAGGTATCAGTCAGTAAACTGGCACTCTACTCTCCCTTCTCTCCTCCCAGTCACCACTGGTGTACCCCAATGATCAATCATTGGTCCCCTCCTCTTTAACATTTTCACCAACACCCTCTATACATCCACACAACAGGCCACCCTAATACAATATGCAGATGATTCCACTTTCAGTTAAACATGCAACAACATGGTACACCTACAAAAAATTGCTCAAGAAGCTTTAACAGCCACTAAAACATGGCTTTGTAACTCACAACTCATGCTCAACCAAAAAAAAAAAACTACTATTTTTCCCCAAATATCTCGCTCATTAAAAAAGTCTACTTTCTTAAAAATACAACCATTGTAGTCACTTCTCACAACAAATTAGTAGGGGTGATAATAGATAATAAGCTTATATTCAACCTGCATATACAAAATTGCATAAGAAAAACTCAACAAAAACTAAGGATACTTTACAAAGCCAAAATCTTTCTTACTGACACATCTCAAACTGCACTTGCCCCTACTTATCTCCTCCCCACACTTCTTTATGGCACTCCCATCCTTAATAACCTCCAGACTTCACAAAAATTAAACCTTGAATAATGCTATAACAAAGTTGCTATATTTACAGCAAATACCCCTTTCAGAACCCACCATCATATAGCACTAAAAAGCCTAAATTGGTTAGAACTGCCTCATCATCTAACATATACACAGCTTCTTACAATCTATAAAGTTGTCCAGTATCCATCTGCCTTTCCCGTACTAAAAACATTCTACACAGCTATGTTCCCATTCGGTCATTGTGATCCATTCTCCAAAAACTAATTTCTATCTACAAACCTAGCAAATCTGCTGGCAATTGTCTGTATTCGTACCATGTTTCTAAGGCCTGGAACTCCTTATCTATAGGTACCATCCGGTCAATACCCTTCCTCCCATCCTTGAAAACCACTCTGAAAGATTTCCTAGCTAAAATCTAGCTCAGTTCTTGCTGAAAAACAGGATAATTATATCCCTAAATTTGAACAAGTACTTCTTCATACCTTATGCTGTACCTCCTTACTCTCCTTTCTTCATTTACTTTCTTACTTCTATCAAATTCTCTTCCCTGACTTTCTCTCTAAATATACCATAAGCTTGTTTTCCCTCACTTCATATTGCAATTCCTGTTTGCATTAGACTAACTTACCTACTTTAATTTCTCTACAAACTGTCTATAAATATTAATGATTGTTATATAACTTCTATAGATTCTTAATAGGATCATAGAATCATAGGAGGTTACTAGGCTATTGGCCCTGAAACCCTTATAAACCTAGCCAAGAGTTTAACCCATGTTTAGACAAGACAGCACCCAAAACCCCTTTCCAGCAGGAACACAGGTGGAATACCAGGAATGTATTTTCTGTTTCCCATCCAGGTATCCAGGTTGCTCTTAAAAAGGGATAATGAGGTACTCTGCTTGACATGGAGAGGGAGTCTATTACACAGATGGGGGAGTCTCTGGGACATAAATCTGTCCCACCAACATGTCCTCTTGATATCATGGACCAGGTTGAGGTCGTGTGTATGGGTTACTTGAGTGGAGCTTGACTTGTGGATATGCAGCAGTCCCATCAAGGCAGGGTCTGAGATTGCTTTGTATGCCAGATAGAGGTCACCTCTGAGGAATCTGTATGAAACTGAGTAGAGGGACAGGGCTTTTAGGCTATTGGTGTAAGGTAGATGTTTGATGCCCTGGATTTTCCTGGTGAGGAACCTCTGTGGTTTCTCCAGTGGCTGCATGTGCTTTGCTCGGTACATGCCGAATGTTTTTTATATTATCACTAATTTGTTTTAATTATTTAAACTGCAGATGTTTTTGTTTTATTTTTGAAGACTGTAAAAGTATTGTTCTTAAAATGTTTTGTAATAATTTGGAGTTTTTCTCCCTGGACCTTCTCTTAAAATGGGTTTCTACCCAGTCGGTCTTTCTCGGTAACCAAATGTCAGTACTAAATAAATAAATAAGAGTAAGAGACAAAAAGCTCAAGTTTTGACTGATAGCCATTTTGCAGTTTCAAATTAAACAATTATGTCTGTCACTGGAAAGTTTTATTTTAAATTGTTTGTGAAAAGTTGGTAAATACAACTAGCAATGCTTATTCAAGACTCATTAATAGAATGTAAGCAGCTATATCATGCTGTAATTCAGTTGTGAGAATGTAAGAGACCTTATAGGCTATGGATATACAGTTGTTTGTTTAGTTTTCCATTTGGAATATGAATGTTAAACTGCAGTGCTAATGGTGAGTTCAGGCAACTGCCCGGGTATCTGAGGTGACAGGCCAGATTCATTAATGCCTACACTAAGTATGCATGATCTGTAATCAAGAATATCCCTACCACATTTTTCTACTTTCTAGTCACCGAATAGGATTGCACTATGTATACACATAGTCTATACTTTGTGGTAACCTTTATGAATCCCCTTCAGTAATTAAGGCTGCAAGAAAAGCTGAAGGAAAGCTAAAATTAGGAGGAAGAAGATGTGAGTTATGCTTGTGTTGTCTGTTCACTCAGAATGGCATACACTTATTGTAAGCATTAATGAATCACAGGTCCTCTACAGTTATTTAAGCACTTAATAGGCCCATTACTAGATACCAGTCTTGACTTGCCTTATTATGTTTTAAGTTTTATTTATGTTTACCTTGCACTGTGTGTGTGTGTGTGTGTGTGTGTGTGTGTGTGTGTGTGTGTGTGTGTGTGTGTGTGTGTGTGTGTGTGTGTGTGCACTAACGTGTGTGTGTGTGTGTGTGTGTGTGTGCGCACGTGTGTGTGTGCGTGCGTGCGTGTGTGTGTGTGTGTGTGTGTGTGTGTGTGTGTGTGTGTGTGTGTGTGTGTGTGTGTGTTCAGGATTGCTTTGATCCTATAGGAGTATTTGTTTTATAATTGCTCTAGAGTATAAGTGGCACAACTCTGCTACATTATGCTACTGCTACTCATTATCTATGTGCACGAATAATTTAAGGTTAAGCAAATTTTGAGAAGTGGAAGTTAAAAAAAAAGGATGATACACTGAATTATGTCCTTGGACTACCTCCTTCTGAAGTAATAAAGTAATAAAGTATTCATATTTTTTTGTATTTTACCTTACCTCGCAAAGGCCTTTGACACCATTCCCCTCTCTGGCATTATAGATAAGCTTACCAGCTTGAACATTAACCCCTATGTCATGAGATGGGTTGCCAACAGGCTCATGGATAGAACTCACATGGTCAGAGTTGCAAGTGCCATGTTCGACTCTAAACCGGTTACAAGTGGCATCCCACAGGGCTCAGTCCTGGGACCCCTCCTGTTCGGTATATACCTCTCTGAAGTACAGGCAATCATGGGAGGACTATGGCTGACCAAGTTCGCAGATGATTGCAAACTGGGGGCCATAATCGACTCTCCGACTGACACGGGCATCCTCCAGAAGGGTCTCACGGAGACGAATACCTGGTGTCAGAACCATGGCCTCAAGCTAAATGCCAAAAAGTGCATGGTCATCCCCTTTTGGGAAAAACAAAGTGCCCATGAACTACCACATAGGTGGTAACCCACTAAGTACGGAAGATGTAATTAGGGACCTGGGGACCCAAGTAGATAGCAACCTCTCCTTTCATAATCACATTGCCAAAGTGGTTAGAAAATCCTTCTATGTAGCCCACCTAATCATGAAAGGGTTCACATCTAGATCAAGAGAGATCATTGCACCCCTCTACTCATCGCTCATCAGCTCCATAATAGAGTACAATGCCCCATTTGGGATGTACCTTACTCGACACCTGCAACAGCTGGAAAGAACACAGAAGTACCTCACCAAGAGGATCGTGGGCCTCAAACAGATGCCCTATGCAGCTCGACTAAAGAAACTCCAGCTCTACTGATGTACAAGGCCATGTCTAACCCAGAATTAATGGACATGCTCCACCTCAAGAAAACCAAATCTCTTAGAGCCACACGCTCCAGGGATTTAAACCTTAGCACAACAATAAATAGGACATGCTGGAGGGATAGATTCCTATCCCAGAGGCTTCTCTCATTCTGGAATAGAATCCCAATCTATGTTAGGCAAAGCCCCTCACTGACTCTCTTCAAGAGAAATCTTGATGAGTGGATGGGAAATTGTAAATTTACCCCTGGGATCACTTCAATGGCCCTGCTGGACAGAGGCTCAGGAAACTAATCTAAAAGGGAGGCGAAAGCCAACACATTCTGGCTAGGCTTATAAATGCCCTTGGGTAGATAGCCTAGTACCTACCTATGAACCTATGAGCCTTCCAAATCTACCAAGCTATATACCTAACAAGTTGAACCAAAAATTTAAAAAAAAGTGGTAAACCAATGCATGGCTTTGATAAAAACACTTTGTTTAATTAAAACAGGTAAGCCACTTCTCCACCAAACCAGTGGTTTCACCAGACCATCACAAGCACAGAATGGGTAAAACAATATATATATATATATATATATATATATATATATATATATATATATATATATATATATATATATACATACATACATATACACATTTAATAACATACTAGTTTAATTTACATCAATTATAAAAGCTTTAAAACTTGCATTTAAACTGCCCATCCATTCAACAATTCAACAGTCTCTTCAAGCTATACCAGGAGCAGAATGTTGAATCTACATATCTTGTTGTAATATTAGAGGAACATGACATCTTTGATGGTGATGCTGATGCATTTAGGGCCCCAAATTTCATGTAGTCTGATAACTGTGAAGGTGATTCTGAAATCACAAAGCCTTTGCTTCTGCATCTTGAGTGTGAGGACATTGATTTAATAAAGGCAAGCTGAATTATATTTCATGGAGACTCTCCAACAGATGAAACGGATTGCAGAAGACATAGTTTCTAGGATGTCAACCAATTTACAGCTTGGGAGTTTGTTCATGAAGTCATAAAATGAATATACAACAAATAGAGTGGAACTATAATGCAACAAAAATCTTGGTGGTTATTACCATAGAAATATATTTATCTTGTTCACTGACCATGTTAAGCAGAGAGTGGAGATAGTAGCTGTTGAAATGCAGCCCATATTATATTTCACAATACAAGCTACAGGCAGTGATGAAATGGTGAGTGCTATGTAGACTACAAACAAAGCTGACCTCCTGAGTGCACAGCCATGTAAAACTCAACAGTAACAGAAACATGAATTAAGCATAACCTTAAGGCAGCAGTGCTTTCTAGTGGTCTTTCAATGTAACTTGCATCCTTTCCAGCATCCTCACCAGTGCACGCATACCAGGAATCCTTCTACGTGGCACACCTCATCACAAAAGGGTTCTCATCCAGGAAAAAGAGGTCATTGTTCCCCTCTACTCGACACTCATTAGACCCATTATAGAGTACAATGCCCCTTTTGGAATGTACCTCACAAGACATCTGCAGCAGCTGGAAAGGCCACAGAAGTACCTCACAAAGAGGATTACTGGCCTCAAACAGATGCCCTACACTGACCGCCTCAAAAATCTCCAGCTTTACTCCGTAGCATATCGCCTACTCCGAGGTGATCTCTGCCTAACATATAAAGCCATGTCAAACCCAGAGCTGGTGGACAATGCACCTAAAGAAATCCCAATCCCTCTGAGCTACACGGTCTAGGGACCTAAACCTTGTCACCACAATAAACAGGACATGCTGGAGGGATAGATTCCTGTCCCAGAGACTTCCCAAACTCTGGAACAAGCTACCATCTATGTCAAGTAAAGTTCCTCATTAGCACTCTTCAAGACAAATCTTGATGAGTGGAATGGAAATTGGAAATACACCCCGGGGATCACATCTGTGGCTCTGCTCGACAGGGGCACAGGAAAATAACTTTCTTGGGTGGCATAAGCCAGGGAACCTTGTTGGCTAGGCTTACATAGGCCCTTGGGCTGATAGCCTAGTACCTACCTATGAACCTATGAACCTATGAACCTATGAACCTATGAACCTATGTCTGAGGTAGTGAGATAATGAGTGCAGATGCATTGCTTTATGCCAGGGTTTCAGATAAACTGCACAGCACATTTCCAAATCGAATTACTTGTTTCCTGCTGTACTTGTTGCAGATACCAGGAAGAGGTGCATTGTAGTTGATGCATTTTCATCACTTTGTGACACAAGCTTATTTGTCTATGCAGTATATGAAATGGTTCAATTTATGTGTTGCACAGTAAGGCTCTTTCATACAGATCTGAAAGGATTCTGAATACAGACCTTAAAGCATGAAGTGGCCACACAGCTTAGCCTGGTGTATTCATTGAAATGCTCTTTCACTGGTATGTTGGATTTTTTTTACATTGTCTGATTCAGATGATTGCCTGTTCTAGTTGTGCCTTTCATTTGCAGCTCTGAATGGTGAAGTATAAGCCTTTTGACTGACAGCCTGCATACCGTGTGTTATTTTGAACATGAGCAGGGTATGAATGTTTAGTACACCTGTCACAATAGCCTTTTGTAATCATACATTTTTCTGTTTGTCATGAAATCCTATTAACTACAAGGAAACATATAAGGTGGTACAATAATGTTGTATTTTGCTCAGTTAAGCGTGAACTAGATGTGCTCTTTGTTTTGACTTGATTTAAGCATTTTTGACTTATTGACTTAATAGAATTAAGGAACTGGACAAACCATTTGGGGAAGCTAACCTAAATGGTGCTGATGGTTTAGGTGAAGTACTTTAAAACAATGTCATGTAGCATAGCTCAAAATCCACCCCTGCCAAATAAGAATATTGTGACAGTAACTACTTAAATTTCAGCACTGCTCTATGACTGGTACTGATTTTAAGGTACACCAATATTGGCTTCTTTATTTATTGCTACAAGAATGGCTCATGATATCCTGTTATTTTGTCACTGTATCTAAAATATGTGGTTGCAAAAGACTGTGAAGTGATAAGGTAGTTAGAGCTTCTGATTTAGCAGGTTAATGCAGCCTGCAGCAACACCAAACAAGAGCAGCATCTCCCTACACAGAGCATTCTTAAAGCTCTCTGTTCTTCCTACAGAACTAATGCTGGGTGATATTAATGGTGGCAGCTGATGAGTACATAAAGAATGGATGTCACTAAAGATGGATGTCATTGGTGGTATGAACAGACCTCTGCTGACCTCAGGCATTGGTTCTTTCCAAGTGATGCACACAGATCTCATGATGCCACTTACCAGCTTTGGATATTTGTGAGACTGCCTATCCTGATTTGGCTGATAGGCTTATCACAGTTCTGCTTTGCTAACAGAACTCTTAGACTGAGTTTTGTTGCACTGTCACACTGTAACCCAAAGTCAGAAATAAATGCCTGTATAAGAACAGGACTTCTCATAATAAAACAAAGGAACAACCTTCCAGCACGTTTTTACCAGTGAACCAAACCAAAGAATGGTATGGTGTGGGTCGTGGCAGGACACTGGAGTCCAGTGAGTATATTTTCAAACTTTCTGATTACACTCTGAGTATATAAGCCATAACAGGACTCCATGCAGACCATAAGAGATACAAATCTATACAAGGTGCCCATAAAATGATTCTGTATAGATCACTGAAAACAGAGGACTATGTGAGCATACCTCTCAACTGTCCAGATTTTGCAGAATATCCAGATTTTTGCATTATATGTTTGATGTGTTCTTCATAAAATTTGTGGTTTTCTGGCAAATCACTGAGGATTCAAGGCATATATTTAAGTTTTAAGATGTTATATTCTTCAAAAAATGCATGCTAACACAAATTCTGTTATTCTAGCAGCTTTATAAATTTATAAGAGCAATATTTAAAATGTGTCTATTTTGAGCCTTTCACTCCACATTATTTTAGGCTTTGTCCAGGTTTCTTACTCTAAGAGGTTGAGAGGGTGAGTCATTATTAGTTGTGATAAATCATCCATAGAATGCTTGAAACTCTTTCACAGACCACTGCTAGTAGAGAGCTGTGCTTTTAGTTCATAATGGTACTATATGTAGACAGTCAGAGACACAGGGCTTGCTTGTCACCCATACTGTTATTCTACCTAGACCATCAATGGAAAGAGATCCACTAGTCTTAGAGAAAACACTGCAAATTTCAATAGTGAGAAACAAACCTTAGTCAAGTTTCCTAGGTGCAATACATTTTGTAATGTCACACGATAATCTACCTAGGTGGAGAATACATGACAGCCGTGGCTCTGCGGCACTCCTAAAATTAACAGTGGCAGCAATGGCACTGAGATAGTCCTATAATTAACATTGGTAGTCTTGTTTCTGGGATATTCCTCAAATGAGCAGTGGCAGTCACAACTCTGTGACACTGCTAAAATGAAAAATGGCAGCCATAACTCTATGACACTCCTAAAATTAATAGTGGCAACTATGACTCTCTGACAGTCTTATAATTAATAGTTGCAGCCATGACTCTATGATACTGCTAAAATTAATAGGGGTGGACATAGCTCTGTGGCACTCCTAAAATTAAAGAATGTCAGCTATAGTTCTGTGGCACTCCTGAAACTAACAGGTCTTAGTTACAGAAGACACATCAGTGACATTGGCTTGCTTTGCACAGAAAGGTATGATCACTTTCAAAGTCAGGCATGCAGTTCCAGTCAATGTAATTAACTATGTCCACCACTATTAGCTGTACATGTGAATTTATGCAATGTTGTTTCGGTAGCATAAAAAAAGAAAACACCTTGGCCTTTCTTCTCATACTAAAACATATTGATTTAATTATGCTGCAGTACCCTTTTTAATATACACCACATTTTCCTTTAAGACCACACATATTTGGGCTACCTATATACAAACTATTCCTTAGCATGGGCACTTGTCATAAAGCTTAAACCAGGAAAGAAATCACTTTGGCATAAGCGTTGTATTCATGTCATTAAAAATACTTTTCAGCATTCAGTTCATGGTGATTTCAACATAAAATTAGTAATTTACAGACATATGATTATTTCATACATTCCTGAAACATCTGTTTTTTTAATATTTTCAACAGTTGCAAAGTGAAATATTAATCACATTAGAAACTATGACAGATTATGCATATTCATTAATGTTTATATGATATGCACATTTTGTAAGAATGCATGCAAAAGTTTTATACACAGCACAAACTATCTTAAATGTGCAGCTGTATTTGTATTTGTGGAGCTGAATAACAGCAAATTGACAATGAAATCAATCATCTTATGCTTCACTCTATTTGACAGATTAGTGGCTAGACATTGGTAGATAAGGCTGTACTACAAGCAATTCTCTTTACACATTCAAACTTATCATTTCATATCTGTACACAAAAAAATTGATGGAAAAAGTGAAAGAAAATTACAATATGACATCTAGAAAGCAGATATGTATCTAAAGCCTGAGGCCTCATGGAGATGAAAAGCAGTAATCTCTTTGTAATAACCTTACAGGTGTCAACCGTTAAAAGAAAAACCTCTGATTAAGTTTCATTTTTACCTTGAGGCATACAAAAAGCAACTGACAACCTTTGATTTTAAATAGCACTAAAAACTGTCAAAGATTCTTTGACTCAAAAATTCCATTTGGTGCCTTGAAGAAAAATCACTGAACTGGAAGAGACAGCAAGAGGATTATTCCTCAAGAGACACTGCAGTACAATACCTTCAATCATTTTAAGGCTTATTGCCACATTACAAATAAACATGTATGTATATAATTTACACATACTTAGAATATAGTTAGCTATGATATTTGTTCCATTTATTCATCAGTTGCTGAGGCTGACTAGGCTAGTTGAGATATACAACTATTTCCCAGAAATCATTTTCATAATAATAATAAAGAAGTAGAAACATGAAATAATGTTTATTGAAGTCTAGAATGCAATATTTCCCACAGCAGTTTCTTAATATTGTGATAATTATTTTACCAAAAAAGTGGCACTGTAACAAGGAATTCCATTGAAAGAAATCAGCTGGAATGGATTCCTTATCTATGAAAAGAAAGTCTGCTAAAACAAAGGAAAGAAAGATTTTTTCTTTCTAACACATTAAGCTGTGGATAGGTGATATACTCCTGAAACTGATGCCCTCACTTAAAAATATTGCCTTGTGATAGATGGTCATTTATACCTTCGAAGAAAAACCCAGCCTACGAAGGTTTCCTTTTCATACCTGAAAATTAGATTCTTTGGTCAGTGCCTCTGGGAATTATAAAACATAAATGAATGAACGAGGTTTCTTTCAGTGCTCATTCTCTGCCTTAAGGGCTCTAGTGTGGATAAGGTATGTGGGCACACAGTTATTAACAAATAGTAACAATGACTCAAGCTGTATGCAATTTACATGGGCTTGCACATAACATTTTATAACATTTTCTTAAACTGTTAACACCAAAGTTATTCCCATCCCTAGTAACATCAAACTCCAGATTCCTCAGTTGTCATAAAAACAAAAATAACAGACACGTTATGAATCACCACTCTAAGATACTTGACAAAGCAAGGATGAAGCCTAATAATTAGTTTACTTGGAAATAAAAGTTGAATACATTCTAATACTAGACTGAGTAAAAAGATCTTATGAAGTCTTTTCTGTCACAGAACTGAAGTAATACAGCAAACTTGTTTCTCCTGCAATCTCCTATAAAATCACAGTCTTGTTTTCTCTGGTAAAATTGATTATTATAGTTTGCAATAATTACTTATCCTATATACTAATAAATGATTCATGGAAAATTATATGAATATCAATTTACTGAAGTGTGTGCTGTATATGCCTTTTGATGAAACTAAAACAAGGTTTTCTTGAAAGAGTAGACCCCCCCCCCTCCCACACACACACACACAAATGCAGGACTACATGTTGCATGACCCTTGTACACTCTATCTTAAAAAACTCAGTTCTGAGGTTATGGTACCTCAGGTTAAGGGCAACATCCTAATCACAGATACTTCAGCTGGTTAATCTGAAATTCTGACAGTTGTGAGTTATTGCACAGACTGACTATAACAAAATTGTGAAAAAAAAACACTAAAATAAATAACTAAAAATTACAAAGTATCCTAATTGGATAACATTAGTATAGCAAACTCAGCATTACTTCTTATGACTTGCAATATGTTGCGAAACCTGGCGATTTTGGTATTGCAGATAAAAAGACATGGCAAAATCTATTATGACTAGAAGAAGCAGACTGGTTGTGCTGCATGTTGTGGTATTAGCCAGAAGGCACTATTACCATTTCCCATTATGCTTTTTTGAAATAGTCTCTTTAATTTTAATCAATAGGGCACCAATTTGATTCAGCGACACAGCAAATAAACAACCAATGGTCCAGCCATCAAAGCAACACTGCTTATTAAAGGAAAAATAAACTCAAAGCTTTCAAACTTACTAGTTCTTTTTCAATGCACAAGTAACTAATTTAAAATTAAGCATTTATATAAAACACCAGCCTATCAAACATCACCATTAACTCACATGACTAATTAGTTACATTTCTATAATCACAGTAAATTGAAAACAGCAGTCAAGGTATAACACTATAAAACAATACATAAAAACATTTAAAACACATATTATAAATATAAATAGAATTATAGTTAAATATAATTTTGTCATTTCTTCAAAACTAGTTTGAGACTATTAACATTATTTAAACCAGGGGTAATATCAGCTCTAAAACAGTTAATCCATTATATTCAGTTAACTCTTTAAATATGCCAACTCTGAAATCACACTGCAGTGCAGAAAAGGGAAACCTTCCCATTCCGCACTGTACGGAGATCTCTGTTGAAACATTCAAACTTTTAAAAGTTCGATCATATGGTGTCGACCATATGATGTTTGAACTTTTAAGAGTTCGACAACGTGATATAGACCCAGCCAGAATAATGATTTTTAACTGACAGCAAGGTCAGTTAATTGTAACAAGTAATACCCCCCATACCCATTGGCTAATGCCAAATTTGTTGATTATGTACTCTTTAGATGTCTTTGATAGAAAAAGCTACATTAACATGGTTTACACAAACAGTAATCAAAATAAACTCTTCCATTTGCTTCACACAAATGCAGATTAATCCTGCAAACCCAGAATAATTACTGTTTATCTTGCACAAACAACTACAGGATCAGTCAATATCATCCTAAGAAGACCTCCATAACAGTGATTGTAGCCACTTGGTGACTGTACTTGCATCAGATGTCTAAAAGAAAACAATGGTCAACATAATGCTTTTCAGCTTTGGTTCGGAGGAACAGTTGCCACAATAAAGTAATCCAGTTTATTTCATGCAACTACAGAGTAATCATGCAAAATCAGAATAATGACTGTTTAACATGTACAAATTACAAACAAAACCAGAAATATAAGTGTTTGCTATGGCTGGCTGTGAACAGAACACCAGACAATAAAGGCCCCGTAAAAACATTTTTAAAAACAGTATATCCAGTAAACTTTAGTTTGATTAAGTGCTTTCATCCATCGAAACTGGACTTCATCAGAATCAAGAACCTTTGCAAATAAAAACACTTATATATCCAAAGTACTATAATCATACTCCTTTGCTTTAAAGTTATGCCGAACATCACCCAAACACTCCCTGCATAGCATAGAGTATAAAGGTGGTGTTCAGGCCTACCATAGTCAAAACTGCTTTACCGCCAGTCCAAATGTATCTATCAGTCTGTTTACCTGCATATGTTTTCTGCCAATTGAACGTAATTTTGAAATCCAATGATTACCTATGCCTGGTTGCTGGCTTCTTTGCAGTTGCAGATAAGTGCCCCATTGATTTTTTTTTGTTTTGTTTGTTTTTTCTTGTCTTGTTTTGTGCTTCTTGGGGTTAATGTCATACAGGAAGGGTAAATGCCAGTGTGAGAAACAGATTTCCCATAAAGACTGCCACTATAAATGTCTTTTTTGTCTAGGAAGCTTATCATGACCTTACATCTTGTTCAATTTGTCAGGCATTTATCCTGAAAACCCTTTTCAATAAACTTTCTTCCCTTTCCTTGTATCTTGAGAACCAGCATATTAAGCTTCTCACTAAAGATACAATGGAAGGAATCTCCCACCTTGAGGGTCAGCTGTTAGGGAAGAAGAAGGTGAAAAAGGTAAAACTGGAATCTTCCACTATCCAGCCTATGCCAGGTGTTTCTCCCAAGGTCTTTACAAACCCGGAGGCTCGCCCAGCTGTTTTGTTGGATTTCTCTGCCACAACTGTGTTGGAGGCCAGTGAGGATCCAGCTGGCAGCACATCCAAAAAGGCTTTGCAGGTAACCATCTCAGATGTTTAGGGGGAACCATGGTTGATTTTTTTCCGAGGGGCCTGGAGGAGTTTCTCTGTTTTTAGTTGGTGAAGAAGTTCTTACTACTGTTCTCAACTGTTATCCTGGGTCTGAGTCTTCTCAGTTTTTTGGAGGGAACATTCCCTTAAAAAAGAAACAAAAACTTAAACATGTTTCTTCTGCTCTTATGGATCCACAAAATGAGTGGCATGCCTTTACTCAGGGGCTATTTACTGCTTTAATGTCCTTAAAGCTTCCACAAGAAGTTTCAGTTGCTGCTCCTCCTTGGTCTGCCATTTCCCTTAAAAGCCTAGAGAATAGGATTCTTCTGAGGATTGTCAGATTCTGATGATGAATCCCTGACTTATTCTATTCAAATTCCTTCTCCTTTGGACAATGGGTCAGAGGAGGAAGAATATATTAGTCCTGATGTTCCTTTTGAGGAAATTTCCTTTGGAGGACACACTCAATAGGATGATGGATTTTTTTAAAGTGGGATTGTGCTCAGGTCTATGATATCCATAAGAAGTACTATGAGTTGCTGCAGCTGGAATCTCCTAAGCCTGTGACTATTCCTCCTATTTTGGCTGCTTTGCTGGATGCTTTTTCCAATGCCTTTCATGTGCCTGATTCTCTGCCCCCTGCTCCCAAGAAACTTGACAGGTTTTATAGGGTGCCTGAGGACTGTTATTTTTTATATAAACGTCCTGCTGCTGACCCATCTGTAGGGTCTGATAAGCCATCGCAATTGCTTCCTTCACCTGAGTTATTGCCTTCTGATAAGGACAGCTGAGCTATGGAAAGTCTGGGCAAGAAGGTTTACACTTCTGCTACCTTAGCTTTCAGGGCTATTAATTATCAGTCCCATATATCTAGGTATGTGTTGTCTCTTCTTTCTCAGGCCTGTCAACTTATTTCTGATTTTCCAAAGTCTGAGGGTAAAACTTCTGTTCTTTCCTTGCTAGGGACTTCTTCTCAAGTCATTGTCATTCTATTAAATGTAGCTATGATGCGGTAGATACCTGTTTTTTGGTTCGGTGATGAGGAGGTATTCGTGTTTTAGGCTTCAACCTCTACCTGATGATATTAAATCTAAGTTGTTGGATGCTCCTCTAGATTCTAAGCTTTTGTTTTTGGAAGCTGCTGCTGGTTTGTTTAAGTCCCTTCAGGATAAGGGTAAGACCTTACACGAGCTTAAACATGTGTTTGTTTCTCCTGTACCTAAATTTCAAAGAAACTACTCTGTTAAACTGGCATTTGTTCATAGGTAATTGTTTGTAGGTAATCCTACCCTTCTACTAAAGGTAAGAAGAGAGGCAAAAAGGCTCCTCCTGCTAAGGCTCCTCAGTTTCTGGGACTCCAAAGCCTTCCTTTCCAGACAAACCAGGTGTTGTATGACTATCAGTCCCTTTCCAACCACATTCCCCTTTCTCTTCACCTTTTTCATTCTCTTCCTGTTTCGTTTCAGATCACTCAGGATTCTTGGGTTCTGTTAATCATTCGTCAGGGGTACTTCATGGTATGGAAATTCCATCCTCCTTTTATGGGCATTCCTCAGCCTCCTCAGGAACAACTTCCTTTTTTCTCAGAGGTTCTTCAAAATCCTTTGACTCAGGGTACTATTCAAGCGATGCCTGTGTCCAAAAGGGGGAAGGGTTCTACTCCAGATTGTTTCTAGTTCACAGGAAAGAGAGCACTGGAGACCTGTTATAGACCTGTCTCATGTAAACAATTTTCTAAAAGTGCCTTCCTTTTGGATGCTGTCCCTTGAGATTCTGCTTCCTTTCTTGATCCCTCAGGCCTATATGGTGTCTCTGGATCTCAAGGATGCTTATCACCATATTCTGATCCATCCTCTTTTCAGGAAGTTTTTGTGTTTCTCTTTTGCTCCCTGGCATTTTCAGTTTTCTGCTTTGTCCTTTGGCCTTTCTACTACCCCAAGGGTGTTCGCCAACTGCCTTGCTCCTGTGATTGATTTTTGCAGGCTTCAAGGGATCCAAAGATTTCCTTATTTGGATGACCTGTTGATTCAGGTGTCTCCTTCTATAGACCCTTTTGCAAAATCTTCATTTTGCTGTTTCCCTTCTTCAAAGTCTGGGGTTCACTATAAATCTCAAAAAGTCTTCTCTGACTCCTTCTCAGGATCATGTTTTTCTGGGCTGCAGTATTCAGATGGTGCCAATGCTGGCTTCCCTGCCTGCTCCAAAGGCCTTAACTCTCATTTCTTTCTTTCATACTCCTCTTCCTCTGGCATCCATTACCACCAGGGAGTTTCTGAGAGCTCTGGGTTTCATGGCATCCACCATTCTGATGTGCCCTCTGGCCAAACTTCAAATGAGAAAGTTTCAGTGGTTTTTGAAGTCAGTGTGGCTTCAACATGTACATCCACTAGACTTTATAGTTCCTCTTATTCTTTGTCTCAGGCAGGAACTTTGCTGGTGGATTCATAAGTTGCCTCTGAATCCAGGCATCCCTTTTCAATCCCCTCTTCCCTCTCAGGATTTTTTCACAGACACTTCAGACATGGGATGGGGGTGACATTTGTCTCCCTAAAAGGTTAGGGGGTGTGGTCGCCTCATCAGCAGAAGGTGCACATCAATGTCAAAGAGATGAGAGCTCTTCTGCTGCCTCTTCAGGCCTTTCATCCTCTTTTCTCTCCAGAGCCTCTCAAGGTAGTCACAGACAATACAACAGTGATGTGGTATGTCAACAAACAGGGAGGAATGAGATCTTATCTTCTTTGCCACTTGGTACTTCAGGTTTGGGATCTTGCTGTCCAGTATCAAGTGACTCTTCAGGCAGTTTATATCCCTTCCTGTCAGAACATTGTGGCAGACACTCTGAGCAGGTCCTTAAATCAGTCCTACAAATGGATGCTTCACAGGGATGTGTTTTTGGACATTATCCACCAGTGGGTTACTCCTTAAGTGGATCTTTTTGCCTCTCCTCTGAACAGACAACTTCCTCTCTGTTTTGTACCAGAGTCCCAGGTCCTCTGATATGGAAGGTGGACACCCACTCATTTTCTTGGAAGGGCATGTTTCTTTTGCATTCCCTCCCATTCCTCTCATTCAGAAAGTCCTGTTCCAAATTCAACAAAATGCTCCCAAAATCTTGTTGGTGACTCCCTTTTGACTGCGATAAAACTGGTTCCCTCTTCTTCTGCATTTAGCCAGGAGCACTAATCACAGGTTACCTCACATGGTGGATGTACTTTCACAAGACAAGGGATCTCTCATCCATCCACACATGTCCATGCTTCAACTGACATTGTGGTTGATATAGTTTTGATTCCACATAGACACCTTTTTTTCTGAGAATGTCCTGCAAGTCCTGCAGGAGGCTAGGAAACATACTACTAGGAAATCCTACTTA
Organism: Protopterus annectens; assembly: GCF_019279795.1. Taxonomy (NCBI): domain Eukaryota; kingdom Metazoa; phylum Chordata; order Ceratodontiformes; family Protopteridae; genus Protopterus; species Protopterus annectens. Next base: position 1,255,744,319 of record NC_056725.1, read on the forward strand.
TCCAAATGGAGGAGGTTTTCTATTTGGTGTCTCTGTCTTTAACCTGGACCTACTTACTGTAGATGTTCCTTTGGTTCTCCCATATTTGTGTGAGTTACTCAATGCTGGTTTGGCCTATTCTTCTATTAAGGCCCATTTATCAGCTATCTCTGCTTGTCTGCCTTTTTCTCCTCCTTTACCATCTAGGTTTGAGGTGAAGCAAATTCTTAAAGGCATCCTTAATATTAGACCTCCCAAGAAGACTTTCCTCCTTTCTGGGAATCTTAATTTTCTTTTGGAGAAGTTGAATCAGGCTCATTTTGGGCTTGCTGCTTCATCTTCCTTGCAACATTGTTCTTGGAAGACTGTTCTTTTGTTAGCACTTACTTCTGCTAGTTGGGTGTCTGAGCTGCAGGCTCTTTTGGCTTGTCCTCCTTTTCTGATCCTTCATGAGGACAGGGTGTCCTTGAGCACTAACCCTTCTTTTATGTCTAAGGTGGTTAATGAGCTGTCACTTACTCAGCCTATTAATCTGCCTACTGTTGTCCCCTCTCTGCAACGTGACAATGAGAGAGTGCTACATATTTTGGACGTGCATAGGCAACTCAGGATTTATTTGGATAAAACTCAGACTATTAGAAAATCTGATCAGTTATTTGTTTTTTTTTCATCCTAAACATTTGGGACTTGCTGTATCCAAGCAAACAACTACTTCTTGGATTTCTAAGTCTATTTCTTTTTGTTGCAATTTTCATGGCAAGAGCCTTCCCTCTTCTGTCAACGCTCGTCCTGCTAGAGCTGTGGCTTCTTCTGGCTCTTTTTTTAAGGCTTAGATACTAATTCTATTCTTGAAGCAACTACCTGGAGTTTTGAGCATAGCTTTACCAAGCACTACAAGTTGGATGGTATCTCTGCAGCTAGGGCTGGTTTTGCTAGTGCCATTCTTCATGGCTTTTTAGGAGACTCTTCCACTCCTTCCCCCTCCCTAGTTTCCTCTTGAGCTTTGGCACTCTCCCATATGTTATGAATATTGCAGCAGTGAATGTAATGACAAGTACAGTTGTGTAAAATCTTATCATAACAGTAGATGTCTTTGCCTTCATTTGGTGCAGTATTCGCTCCCTCTCTCCTTCCCTCTAGACCTTTGCCTTCCTGGATGCACAGATTACATCTTGGGTTCCTTAGACTGGTGTCCCTGCTGGGGCAATCAGTTTTGACTAAAGTAGGCCTGAACATCACATTTATGCCCTATGCTATGCAAGGAGCATTTGGATGACATTCAACATACCTTTAAAGCAACAGGAGTCTTTGGTAGACTGGCCAGCTGTTGGGCTTCCATGGTAGGGAATCCCATATGTTAGGAATACTGCAGCAGTAAAGGCAAGAACAACTACTGTTATGGTAAGATTTTACACAACTGTATTTTTGTCAGGAAGGTTAAGTAAATAATGACCTTACCATCTCCAGCCACCCATGCAGCTAAACTGACCTTTTGTGCACACCTCTGAGCAGTGTTGGTTTTAAATTAGGTAAGTTTCTGAGCAGAGCTCGCTACTATGTTTGTGTTAAAATCCACTTATACAGCCTGGAGGGATGCCAGGGCTCTAGATGTTCTGAGGGTCTGGCTGTTATGTGCTGCATTCTATCCCTAATTTTTGAAAAAAAAAAACAGACTTGCTAACTGCATGTTTTTACTGTTACCCAGAAGAGTTATGTGTGTGTGCTTGGCAATACTGTTTGTGCTCACAGGTAAAAACTGGTGATATTATTTTTTTACACATATCCACATACATGCTGGCACTGTCGCAGACAAGTCAGATCTGTCACAACACACACACACACACACACACACACACACACACACACACACACACACACACACACAGAAACTGCACAGGCAAACTGAAGGAATACCAATCCTTATATTTCATGTCATTGGATTGTCGGAGGAAACCAGAGCATGTAGATAAACCCAAACAGATACAGAAAGGGCATGCAGAATCCACACAGAAAATCCACAGCCAAGAACTGAGCCAGAGCTATGCACTGTGAGATTGCAACACAGCTCACTATGGCAATGATCATTTACTTTCACACATATCTTGTTCCCACCAGACTAACAAAGATAGCCACTTATAGTGTGCACTGCTGATGGTTGTGATGCTAAGAGAAAGCGATATGGTCACCATGTTACTCTTAAATACACTGCACCCTACCCTCACAACTCACACACATAGTGTTGATGGTATCTGCATTCATTTTGGACAGCTTTGGCACCAAATGTAACATCATACCAGAGGAAGAAGAAGTATAGAAGTAATGAACAAAGAATAACTTTCTTCTTCGAAATATATTATGCTACATTGCAGACTGTCTCTGTCCAGATGCAGAAAATTGACCTTAATATAACCTTGACTGTAGTTCTACTTACGGCAAGTATCACTCAGTTGTCTTGCTGATTACACAGGATTGTTGTCTTGCATCAGCTACACATTCACAATTCTGCAACTGACATTAATGACAAGCTAGAAGTGATGACATGGCTTTTTTGTCAATGACACTGAGATCAGCAGTTAAAACCTCCTGGGATACAGTCCTCCTTTCATGAACAATATGGGAATATTGATCTGGCATGGTTAAGTGTTTTTTTTCAGAATCATACAAAATGCAAGTGGAGAATGATGGTGAACTCAAACTTTGACTGCATAATAAAATTCTCTAGCTGCTTGTTAGTGTATGAGCTACTAACAAGTTGCTTTATCATGTAGTCCTAAATGTAATTCCTCCATCACTTTTCACTTATATTCTGAGCTATGCCACCGATGAAATGCGACAGGTCCTAAAAGCAGTAGATGGAATGTAGTGCACAGCATTAGAAAGTACATTTGTGTAAGTAAAACTTTCCATAACAGTAGATGTTCAAATGATCTCTACATTAGCCCTAGCTAAATGTGTTATAACCTTCTAAGGATATAACAGCCATCCAGCTTCCAAAGCTTTAGGGCTCCTTCCACACACTCAAACTGTCAGCTCGACCTGAGCTGACTAAAAGACAGCTATGGGGGCAAAGCCCTTCAGAGTTTTCCTGCCAGCAGAGAGAGTGAGACTGATTCCAAAAAGGATAATACTAGGAACAGCAAAAAATAAACGTCCACACCCTGGCATAAAATCATATCAAAAACAAGAGGGATGGCATGAGGGATTGGCTACTGCAGCAGTGATCATTCAAACATCTGATGTTATGATAAGTTTTACTTGTACAACTGTACTATGCTCCTCATACTGACCACTGCAGTAGTAGCCTTAGCTATATGGATAAAGTACCATAACTAACTATATTTGGGAGGTGGCAGGTGAAGAGTCCAGGAGTCCCTAGAGAATGCTCTTAGAACAGTCTGATCTAGACCTAGAGAAGGAATCACATTTATAGTGCTTTGTAAAGATATATACAAAGGATCAAGTAGCAGCTTCTAGAATAATTCTAGAATCCAACCTTTTCCAAAATGTCATAGATGAAGTCAAGGCTCTAATAGAGTAGTCCTTGACCCTACCTGAAATAGTTTTGTTATAGTGAGCATAACAAAGGGTAACAGCCTTAGACAACCATTTGAAAATAGTCTGCTTTGACACAGGTTGTCCCTTCTTCTTACCCACCTAAGAAAAAGCAACTGATTTGAAGATCTAAAAGATTTGGTTCTGTCAAGATGGCACCTGAGTTGTCTATGGACATCCAAGCTATGCATTATCCTTGCTTCCTCATTTTTAGTTTGAAGAAAGAAAACTGACAGATGGCTAATTTGGCATAAAGGAAACTTGGATACCACTGTAGGCATGAAAGTAGGATTAGTTCTCAAAGAAAATCTGTTCCTATGAAAATAAGATAGAGCTTGCATCACAGATACTCTTCTTACAGAGGGCACAGCAATCAGTAAAACTGTTCAACATGTTAAGAACGTCAAGTCAGCCAAATTAGCATGTTTGAATGGCGTAAGTGCTAGGATCTCTCATATAAAATTAAGATCCCAAAGAAAAGCTACTGGTTTTCTTGGAGGCCTCTTATGCAAAACCCCTTTCAAGAACATTTTGACTGCATTGAAAGAGGAGGATTCATGGGCAGACATGTTGAAATGGCTGATAAATGAACCTTGACAGAGGAATAAGAAAAGCTATAGGATAGTAACTCACAGAAATATTGTAGTACCAGAGAATAACTAGCCCTGAATTGGTGCTGGTATGTTGTTGACACCAACTAGAAAACCATTTCCAATAGCTAATGTATGATTTCCTAATAGCAAGCTTTCTTGCCTCCATTAGTACCTGCTGGACATCCTCAGTAAACAGATGTCTAAACGGAATTAAGAGTCTATTGCCCACAGCCAAATCAAGTTGATTGATGTTGGGGTGTCAATCATCCCTTTTCTTGTGTGAGCAGATTCAATCTGTGAAGAAGCTTGTGGTAAATGACCCAGTCATTTACAAAAAAATGGAGAACCATGGTTACCTGGGTCAGAAGGGAGTCACCACAATGATCTTGGGAGATTATTTCTGAATCTTCAGAAGTACCCTCAATATTAGTGGAAAGGGTAGAAAAGATACAGGAACATTCCTGTCTAAAGAAAAGAAAAGACATCTGTCTTCCAGGTCATCTTGCATGGAGTTCTGGAACACAATTTTCTCAGTTGAATTTTCAGAGAGAAGACAATAAGATCTACTTGAGGAACTCCCCACATATGGATCAAATCTTGGTAGACCCCTGATCGAGTTTCCATTTTTTAGGGTCTGCCCTGGTCCTGCTCAGTTTGTCTGCCACACAGTTTTGATCTTACAGAATGTAGGATGCCTGTACAAATTGTGCTACAAAGCTATATCCCAAGTAACCATGGCTACTTAGCAAAGGGGGTATGACCTGGCTCCTCCTTGCTTGTTGATTTACCACACGACTGAGGTATCATTTGAAAACACTTGAAGAGGTCCTGCGTGGGGGGGGGGGGCAAAGATGGTTCATGAAGTTGAGTGCCTTGATCAGAGTAAGCATCTCCTTGATATTTATGTGCTTGTGTCTGTCCTTGGTGTTCCACACCCCCTGCACTTTTGTCCCTCTTGAAACTGTTCCACAAGAAAAGTCTAACATGTCTATGGTGACTGCCTGATTTGGAGCAGGGAGGGAGAAGGGGACATCCAGATTTAAGTATATCTTTTTTCTCCACTAAAAGATTTCTTTTCCGACAAACACTAACACTAGAATTTGAAAAGATAAAGGGTGTCAATGCTGGCAGCAAAGAGATTTCAGATACCACTGTATCTTTCTCATGTGGACTCTTCTCAGGAGTATCATGAGATTCATGGAAGCCATGAGATCCAAAATCCAAGTATTCTCTCACAGGGACTGGAATTTGAATGTAAAACCATAGAAATATATCTAGATCTAAATATATATTTTTTTGTCCTGTGGAAGAAAAGTTTTTTGAACTGGTGTCTAATTGACATCCCAGGAACATAATCCTGTTTGAAGGAGTCAAGAAAGACTTTTGAACGTTCTCTTGGAATCTCAGCTTGTATAAGAGATCTCTCACCTAAGAAAGAAAGAGATTCCTGACAATTTGAAAAAGACTCTGCAAAGATAAGCAAGTTGTTAAATATGGAAAAATGTGGATACCCTGTAGCCTGCAATGAGCTATAACTGGAGCCAGACACTTTGTGAACACTCCTGGTGCAGTGAATAATCCAAAGGGTAAGGCAGAGAACTGATAATGTGGTTCAAGCACACAAAACCTTAAGAAATGTCTGAAGTCTGGATGAATAGGGATGTGATGATAAGCATCTTTTAAGTCTACTGTTCCCTGGAAACGTGAAAGAGGCAGAAGAGGTAACAGGTTGTAAAGTGACATCATTTTGATTTTGGGCACTGTCACAAACAGGTTTAGGAAAGAAAGATCCAGAAATGGTCTCCAAGCATTTTCTTTGTTTGGTAATAGGAACATCCTTGAATAGAAACCTTCCCACCTGAAAATGAAGAAATGGTTCTGTCACTCCTTGGTACAGCATGTGATGAAAAATGGGTGGAAATAAAAGAGTCTGATCTGGAGGACGAGGAATGAAACATTAGAAAAGAAGAATTTCTTCCCACTGCTATCTGTAACATTAATAAATGATTTTCAGAACCCATTTGTCTGAAACTATCTGTTGCCAAAGAGAAAACAGGAGATTCAGACTTTCTGGAAGAAAAAAAAGAGGACCAAGGTGGGAAGGGTTCAAAAGGTCTCTTGAATAGTCAATATACTTGTTGGACTGTCTTTGGTTTTGGGAGGTTCAAGGCTTCTTTTTGGGACTCCTTCTTGTTTTTCTTAAATGTCTGTTTACCTGTATTTTGGTGAGACTGTTTATTCTATTTTTTTTTGTCAAGATTGGATAAGGAGGGCTGAAAGTATTTGAGGTTCCCTGGATCAACATGCACCTTTCATTACATTATTTGATCACCTGTGCAGCAGATTGGCCAAACAATCAATTTCTATCCAAGGAATAATTTAAAATCTTGTTTTTAACATCATCTGGGTGGTTCTGAGAAGGCAGGCAGGCAAGCATCTTCAAAGCAGTACTAGTGTCCATAGTCCTGGAAAAAGTATCAACAGAGCCATGCATACACTGTAAACAATGAATACTGACCTGTGTAATAGAATAACTAAGTTATCTGAAGCAATTTTTCCTCACAAAAAGAAAATGGAGATAAAACATTGCTCATACTTTCACAGTTTGTCAGAACAAACTTTAACATGTGCGCCTGACAATTCAAAATTCTGAAAATCAAAGTTGTAGAAGTATGCACTTTTTTCCATGCCTATCAATAATTTTACATTTCTTATCAGAAAGAGTAAGATTGGAATTAACTAAGTGCTTAATATCAGTAGGATCAACCAAAGCTATAAATATTTAAAAGACTGAGGAAATTTATACATACTATCTGTGTTTTTTTTTCAAAATTCTGAAAATCAAAGTTGAAGTATACGCTTTTTTCCATGCCTATCAATAATTTTACATTTCTTATCAGAAAGAGTAAGATTGGAATTAACTAAGTGCTTAATATCAGTAGGATCAACCAAAGCTATGAATATTTAAAAGACTGAGGAACTTTATACATACTATCTGCGTTTTTAGGGACAGCTGGCTGTCTATCAGGAAAATTGCAGGCAGTAAGGCACACATCCTCTAAAACAGACAGGACAGAAGGAAGGTGTGTAGGTTCTGGAAAATTATTCTGTGCTAACTCAAAGTATTTTCTGAGGGACTGATAAACCTCAATGTTTTCCTACTGTAAACACTGGCACATTCAAGTAACAGTGTCAGAAAAAGAGAACCCCACACAGGTGGAATCAGAAACTAAGCTCTCCTCTGAGTCTGAATCAGAAATCTAATGAAAAAACCCGTATCCATCCCTGCATGTTCCTATTCCTATTCAGAAACATGAATCTTTTCAAGAAAAGAGGAATCCCTTTTTTCCTTTTATCAGAAACTACTATACAAAACGGATCAAGAGCCTGAATTAAGCCCTGAGTTAGACCCACTAAGCTACTCCTATCCAAAGAAAATTGAGGAGGAGTAGACACATGGTTGGTTTTTAGTTTCTTTTTGACAGGAAAAATGGGACTGTGTTACTAATGACAGCAACAACTTCCCCAAGAATAGGCACAGCATTCTGACTCAATAGGGAAAACCTCCCTGTTCCCTCTCCCTGGACTGACAAGAGTAGATTTTCCTTGCCCAGTGAGGAAACTCCAACATCCAGAGAGGACATGGTTAACCCACAGTCCATAGTGACTGTAGGTGCTACACCAGAAGGATCCAGGGGAACAAATTAGTGATCTGAGGTACAACAAATAGTACAGCAGAGTCACTTATCTGTGACTGAGGCAAATTGTTAACCTGCTGTGGTGGCAAAGACTGTTTGCTTATTTTTTATCTTTTTTGTGGCTGGAAGAAGGACTAACCATGAGATCAGTAGTCTGCTCCATGGTCAAGTTGGAAATCATGCCACTTTCCTGGGAAAGACAAGCAGCAGTTCAGTTCACAAAACTTACATTTTTGAAAGAAAAACACAGTAAAAATCACTTTACAACACTATGCCAGTCCACAAAAGTAAAATAAGCACAATTTCTCCACAGAAAAAATGTTTTCTGTTACTTTACACCACTTTTAAACTGACAAAAAAAATCATGAGCTCTGTTTGAAAGCACATTATAGTCACAAGTCCAAATATAAAACCAGGTAATCACAATACCAGTACAGGACAGATGAACCACCATGAAGTACAGAACACCAAAGCAACCACGTAGTAACAAAGCAGGTTTATTACAAGGTTGAGCTCTTTCTTCCCTATTCAAGGGACTTCTTCAGAACAAAACAGTAAAAACACCCAGCCACATATATACCCCACCCCAATTAAACAATTCCATTGTAACTACACTAATTATACAACTAATTGTGAAAGCTCAATTCTAACTTAAAAAAGCATCACAAATAAAATAAACTTGTATACATTTGGGACATCACTACTAAAAAGTCATGACAAAAATACAAAAGTACCAAAAATATGTATATATAAAACTTTTGACTTGAAAAAAAGAATAATAAATTTGACTTCTATCCTAAAATGTTATACAATTTTAAAATACTAGAAATACTAATCATCTCATTTATACCTGGATGCTGAGATGCATTTAAAAACAGTTGCCATCGTAATTCCAAAATATTCAAATGAACATCCAGGATTCGACCCTGCAGGTTCTTTCTTAACTGTTGAACCACCAGAAATTTAAACTTGTGCCCACCAAACTCCTACAAATGCCTATAAAGGGCACTAGTGATTCTTTTGTTTTTAATATCCCCAAAAGTTCTCCAATTCTAACCTTGAATTTTCTGCTAGTTTTACCTATGTAAAATATAGGACAATCTTGACATTTGGCAATGTAAATCACGTTGCTACTGTTGCGATTTTAATGCCCATGAATATAAATCACCTTATCATTTAACTTGAAATTTTCTCCGGTTTCAATAATGAAAGGGCAATACAAATGTCTTGCATTTATAATTCCAAACTTTTCTATTGCAAGTGTCATTGTCCAAGACAAATATGGGGGCTTTACCCACTTTTTGTGCAATATTTGCATCAAACTGCAAAAGGTCCCAATTGTTTTTAACAATGTCAGTAATTGTATTCACCTCACTATTATACATTATTATCAAACTCATACCACTTTGAGGTTTCTCTACTGGTGTTAGCCTGCTCTACGTTCGACAGCCTCTGTTGCCCAAAATGGGTTTAAATATTCGAAGGTCACGTTTATGTTTAACCTCAGAACTGATATCAGTTAGCAAACCATTTGGGTACCCTCTCTGTCTGAACATATGTATAATAAATTCCAGTTCATTTAAAAACTCCTCAACCAGACTAACCATTCTGGCAGCACGCACCATTTGTCCCTTAATGACAGATTTCTTCTGATGGCAGCTACTATAGTCCAGATAAGAGTTAGAAAAGGTTGGTTTTCTATAAATCCTGGATACAAACCTTTTGTTCACCAGATCCATCTGCAGATCAGCATCTAGATATTTAGTTTTTACTCTGCCGTATTCATGGGTGAATTTCAAAAAAGATACTGTTTCATTTATAAACAGCAAAAATTCTTTTAATCTGCCCTCAGTTCCCTTCCAGATCAAGAAAAGATCATCCAAAAACCTAGTGTAATGGACTATTTCTGGTGCAAAGGAACTTTTCATCAGATGTTCCTGTTCCCAAAATGACATAACTAGGTTCGCAAAAATGGGGGTGCAAGCCGCCCCCATTGCTACACCTTGGACCTGTTTGTAGTATTGTCTTTCAAAATAAAGGTAGTTACTCTTGAGAACTACCTCCATCAAGGTGACAAACTTATTCACTTCATCATGATCAAAAATATTGGTTTTGTTGAGCTGCTGTTCTAACCAAACTAATCCCTCATGATGAGGTATTACCGCAAAAAGATTACAAACGTCAATTGTGACCATAATTAAATCAGGAGTAACATCTATCTCATTAAGTTTGTCCAAAAACTGCCAAGAGTCTTCACTTATAAACACCTCCAGGCTTTTTTGCATATTGTTGTCCAAATATTTACTGATGAAACAAGTTTTGGATCTCTTACCATCCACAATTGGCCTAAATATTGGATTTATTAGGTCTTTGTGGATTTTTGGAATTCCAGATATATTGGCCACCATGGGATGTTCATTTTTTATATAGAAGTATTCCTTTTCATCTATCTGTCCCTGGTATAACTTATCTAACAAAAGGTCTATCTTACGGTATGTCACCTTGATTTCATTTAAGCAACTTTCTTCATACGTACTGTCCAAAAGTAAAGTGTTCATCCCGTCTAAATAATAGTAATAGTAATAATAAGTACCTCTGCATTTAACTTTAACTTCAACTGTGGCCGTATCAATGATAACTATGAGCCTATAAATGACATTTTATCAGCAGTAAAGAAGGGAGGTTCAGCTGGTTACCTGCGTTTAGATGAGAATTTAGCAATTGATTTGGGACAGTTGCCTGCTAATGTATTTGATCAGAGTGACTTTAGTTCTGATTCCCAGACTAATGAACTAATTCAGCAAATTACCTGTTGTCAAGAAGTAGACAAATGTTCGGATTTAAATTCCGTTTTAGCTATATCAGTCTACAGTGTAAACGAGCAATTAACTGAAGTTTATGACAATGGGTATGCATGTAATCACATTGATTGTGGTATTAGTAATGACTGTGGTGATTGTAATGGTTCGTTAGGGGGGAAATGTATTAATTTTAGGGCAGAGCAACTTTCATAATAGTTTGTACAAGGAAAATATTGACCCAATTGGGTTAGTAAGTATCAACAATGGCACTTGTGATCATTTTAACCCTGTAATATATGGTAATTCCTCAACCCAGGGACAGACCAGCACCCAAAACATGAATGGTTACTCAAACTTAGAAATATTAATCCAAGTTTTGAATGAGCAACAATGTGTTGAACAAAGGTTGTTGCCTGTAGTTATATACAATGATAAGAATGATTTCAAAATGTATAATTATTCGCACTTACATCTTCATGGTTATCATGCCAATTTACTGGCAAAGGGCTTTACCTTTGTTCCTTTTAAAATGGGAAACATTGTTAATACATTAGTTGATTTGAAGTGTTATAACAGAAAATTTAACTTGAAAGTTTGGTTTAATAACAGCATAGACATCTGTAATAATGGGTTCAGGCTCCTAGGCAGCGAGACATTTCCCTGTGGTATATTTGGTTGGGGACACATGGCTGAAGTGACATTTGGCTGCAGAGAAATATGTCTGTTGTGAATTCCCTGTGGGCAAAAAGAAGCACACACTGCTATGCCCACAGCTTTAGTAACCAAGTATGTGGGGGAAGAAGAAATAATGAATGTTTGTCTCAGTGTACAGTACATGCTTAAGTAACTACAACATGTAGAAGTGTGCTACAGCATGCAGGATATCTTGCATGCTACTGCAGTCACATTTATGCTCCAGTATGTATTTCAAGTAATGTTCCCTAGACACTGTGAAGGTAGTAGTGTTTCTCACACACCAATGATAAAGGAACTGCCTGTTGTGCACCACATTTTTACTGCCATTGACATGCCCACTGGCCAGCCTGCTGCTGATGCCTGCAATACTGCCTGCTGTCTCATGTTGCATTGGGGACCATAGACATTATTTTCCTCCTGTACGTTTGGTTATTGAAGTTGTGGGCATGGCATCACATTCTTCTGTTTGCCCACAGGGAATTTGCAACAGCTATATTTCTCTGCAGCTAAATGCCACTTTAGCCATGTGTCCCCAATCAAATATACCACAGGGAAATGTGTCACTGCCTAGGAGCCTGAACCTGTAATAACATTAATGAAGACCTTAGGAAGCCTAGCACTTTTAATCCTCCTTTGAATAATGTCATTGGCTTGTTCAAAAAGTTTGTGCAAAAGATATTAGGCATTTTTATAGAGGTCATTATATTAAAGACAAGGAAAGGACATGTAATTTGACCAGGGAAGAACAATTGTTGGTCAATTTAACTAGCCACCCCTCTGTCTGGTTTATGAAACTGAACAAGGGGAATGGTATAGTGATTATGGACAAAGAGGATTATTTAGATGGGATGAACACTTTACTTTTCGACGGCACGTATGAAAAAAGTTCCTTAAATGAAATCAAGGGTGACACGCCGTAAGATAGACCTTTTATTAGATGACATGTTATACCAGGGACAGACAGATGCAAAGGAATGCTTCTATATGAAAAACAAACATCCTATGGTGTCCAATATATTTGGAATTCCAAAAATCCACAAAGGCCTAATAAATCCAAAATTTAGGCCTATTGTGGATGGTAAGAGATCCAAAACTTGTTTCATCAGTAAATATTTGGACAAAAATATGCAAAAAAAGCCTGGAGGTGTTTACTTACATAAAGACTCTTGGCAGTTTTTGGACAAACTTAATGAGATAGATGTTACTGCTGATTTAATTATGGTCACGAATGATGTTTGTAATCTTTTCACGGTAATACCTCATGATGAGGGATTGGTTTGGTTAGAACAGCAGCTCAACAAAACCAACACTTTTGATCAGGATGAAGTGACTAAGTTTGTCACCTTGATGGAGGTAGTTCTCAATAGTAACTACCTTTATTTTGAAGGACAATACTACAGATAGGTCCAAGGTGTAGCGATGGGGGCGGCTTGCACCCCCATTTTTGCGAACCTAGTTATGCCATTTTGGGAACAGGAACATCTGATGAAAAGTTCCTTTACACCAGAAATAATCCATTACACTAGGTTTTTGGATTACCTTTTCTTGATCTGGAGGGGAACCGAGGGCAGATTAAAATAATTTTTGCTGTTTATAAATGAAACAATATATTTTTTGAAATGCACCCATGAATACGACAGGGTAAAAATTAAATATCTGGATGTTGACCTGCAGATGGATCTGGTGAACAAAGGGTTTGTAACCAGGATTTATAGAAGACCAACCTTTTCTAGCTCTTATCTGGACTATACCAGCTGGCACCCGCACCATCAGAAGAAATCTGTCATTAAGGGACAAATGGTGTGTATTGCCAGAGTGGTTAGTCTGGATGAGGAGTTTTTAAATGAACTGGAATTTATTACACATATGTTCAGACAGAGAGGGCACCCAAATGATTTGCTAACTGACATCAGTTCTGAGGTCAAACATAAACATGACCTTGGACTATTTAAACCCATTTTGGGCAACAGAGGCTGTCGAACGTAGAGCAAGCTAACACCAATAGAGAAACCTCAAACTGGTACGAGTTTGATAATCACGTATAATAGTGAGGTGAATACAATTGCTGACATTGTTAAAAACAATTGGGAAATTTTGCAGTTTGATGCAAATATTGCACAAAAAGTGGGTAAAGCCCCCAGATTTATCTTTAAAAAGGACAAGTCCCTTAAAAATATTTTAGAAAGAAGAATGGACAATGACACTTGCAATAGAAAAGTTGGGAATTATAAATGCAACACGTTTGTATTGCCCTTTCATTATTGAAACCGGAGAAAATTTCAAGTTAAATGGGAGGGTGATTTATATTCATGGGCATTACAATTGCAATAGTAACAATGTGATTTATATTGCCAAATGTCAAGATTGTCCTATATTTTAGAAAGGTAAAACTAGCAGATAATTCAAGGTTAGAATTGGAAAGCACATTACAGTCTCAACTGTGATTTAAAATAACTTTCCTAAAGAGGAAAGTAATAAAACATCAACAAAATTAAGAAAATGGAAGTGTTTTTTTCCCTGAAAGGGAACTTATCTGCCTAGCAAAGGAAACCACAAGCTGACCTTCGATCCTTGAAAGCCTCAGAAGAGAGTCGTCTTCGGCAGCAGGAAAGCTCTGAAGGGCTTTGCACCTAAACTTGTCTTTTAGTCAGCTCATCTTGAGTTGCTGAACAGTTTGGGCATGTGGAAGGTGCCCTGAAGCTTTGGAAGCTGGCCAACTGTTACATCATTAGCAGGATATAACCCATATAGCTAATTCTACTGCAGCAGTGATTAGTATGATGAACATATTCTGTGCAAAGCTGTATAAAATATCATACCTTGGAATACTAGAACTCAACTTTAGTTCTAATTGCATATTTTATATGCACGCACACTCCTTTTAAAGCAGCTTTTCAGCTTATAAATGTCAAACATAGTCCTTAATTTCTGTGCACAAAAATTCTGAACAAAGCCAAAAAGAAAGGTGGTAAGGACAAAGGACCAAAATGAGGCGCAAATTTTAGATATTGCTTTATTCGATTAGAAAACTGTTTTGCATTAGCAGGTATTTTCTGAATGATATGGTTTGAAATTCATGTCTGTAATGATTTAATGATTAAAATCCTTAGCTTTGCAGAAAACTACAAATTTATAAGGATCAGACCCAAAATATAAAGTAAAATTCTGGACATACTGGAAATTCTGCACAGTTAAGCAGCATTATCCAAACTACACAGGTGGAGCAACAAGCACTTTCAAGTTCTTATTTACTTGTGTTATGTTAACACTGTTACAGACCTACCTAGTTGATGTGGCTTGCTTAATGGAGGAGTCAGCAGGGCTTTAATACACTTTGAAACTGGCCACACTGTTTATAGCTGATCTGCATTTTACGTTTTCACTCCATGCACAAACCAACTCACATTCCTGCCCCACCCACCATTAAGGAAACCACGGTAAAAAATTCTCCAAAGCCAACTTCATGCTTCTTAAGACAGAAGTGGTGAACTTCATGACATCCATGCAGATGGACAATACAGTTACGACTGCTGAATCCTACATAAATGCACTCTATAAGCACTTACACAAGTGCATGGATCGAGCTATCCCAAACAGAACCAAGACGCTATCCTCCAAAAAAAGAAGCAAATCTGGTGGTCCCCTGCCATAAACAAACTCTGCAACAGAAGGAAGAAACTGTTGCAAAAGAGAGTAAAATCCCATGAGTGGAGGAGCTCCCTGGTCAGCCTCAGTAAGAAGCTGAAATCCCTTATAAGATCCTCCAAAGCTAGCTACAAAAACAAAATCGCCACAGATTCTGAGGTCAACCACAAAGCATTCTATAGCTATGTCAAGTATCTCAATGGCAACACCCAGATCTGCTCTGAGTTACAGCACAACGGCACAAAAATTACAGAACCAACTGATATTGACAACATCCTGGCAGATAGGTTCAGTGCTAACTTTACCCCCCTCTCACCCCCTAAAGGGCCCATATCTATACAGGAAGAATGCAGAGTCCCTGTAATCACATCTATGCAGGTAAAAGCTGCACTCTCTAAAACCAAAAACACAGCATCCAAGGGACTGCACAACATCTCAGGCTACGTTTTACATGAACTTCAGAATGAACAGGCTCCCCAACTAAGCATCATGTTCAATCATAGTCTCACATCAGGCTTTGTGCTCAATGAATGGTGCACAGCAACAGTTATCCCACTCCACAAAGGGGGAGCCACCACTGATCCTGGGAACTATCAGCCTATTAGCCTGATGAGCCTGGTCTGCACGGCCATTGAAAGTATCATCATGGAACTCATAAACAAAGACATTGGTAACCTCCAAACTCTGGACCCCACCCAGTTCAGGTTTGTGAAAGGCAGATTATGCCTTCTGAACTTGATCAACTTCTTTGAGGCAGTCATCAAAGCTGTAGACGAGGGTAAGGTGGTTCACACAGCCTATCTTGACCTCGCCAAGGCTTTCAACACCATCCCCCATTCTGGAATTATGTCTAAGCTCACTAAACTAGGTATAAATCCCTACTTCACAAGATGGGCTGCCAACTGGCTCACTGACAGAACCCACACTGCAAATGTTGCAGACTCCAAATCTGACTTCAAACCAGTGACAAGTGGAGTACCATAGGGTTCAGTCCTCTGACCTCTCCTGTTTGGTATCTACTTCTCTGAAGTACAGGCTAACACAGAAGGCCTCTGGCTAATGAAGTTCACAGATGACTGCAAACTAGGAGCCATAGTCGAGTCACCAAATGATGTGGACATCCTACAGAAGGGCCTCACTGAGACAGATGCCTGGTATCAGAGGCATGGCCTCAAGCTAAATGCTAAAAGGTGCATTGTCATCCCCTTTGGTAAAAACTCTATACCCATGAACTACCACATAAACGTCAGTCTACTTAATGCTGAATGTGTAATAAGAGACCTTGGGACCCAGGTGGACAGTTGTCTCTCCTTTGATAATCACATCGCCACAGCAGTCAGGAAATCCTTCTATGTGGCCTCATCACAAAAGGGTTCTCATCCAGGGAAAAAATAGGTCATTGTTCCCCTCTACTCAGCACTCATTAGACCCATTATAGAGTACAATGCCCCTTTTGGAATGTACCTCACAGGACATCTGCAGCAGCTGGCAAGGCCGCAGAAGTACCTCACAAAGAGGATTACTGGCCTCAAACAGATGCCCTACACTAACCATTTCAAAAAACTCCAGCTTTACTCTGTAGCATATTGCTTAATCCGAGGAGATCTCTGCATAACATATAAAGCTATGTTAAACCCAGAGCTGTTGGGCATGCTACACCTAAAGAAATCCCAATCCCTCCGAGTTACATGCTCTAGGGACCTAAACCTTGTCACCACAATAAACAGGACATGCTCAAGAGATAGATTCCTGTCCCAGAGACTTCCTATGCTCTGGAACAAGCTACTCATCTATGTCAAGCAAAGTTCCTCATTAGCACTCTTCAAGAAAAATCTTGATGAGTGGATCGGAAATAGGAAATACACCCCGAGGATCACTTCTGTGGCTCTGCTTGACAGGGGCACAGGAAATTAACTTTCTTGGGTGGCGTAAGCCAGGGAACCTTGTTGGGTAGGCTTACTTAGGTCCTTGAGCCGATAGCCTAGTACCTACCTATGAACCTATGAACCTATGAACCTATGAACCTATGAACTGCCAACTGTCTTTCTTCTGAGCTTTTACTCTGTCACTTGATCATCCTTATGGATCCTCTAATCACGTCATTGGAGGACCATCCAGATGATTAGGCAATACAACACACACACACACACACATACACACAAACAAAAAAAACACTTCTGATCAAAATTGTGTGGCTGATTTATAATGCACAGCTAAAAGTGTTGCAGTTGAAATGAGTGTACTAGTTTTCTAATACAGGAAATCATGGTAGTCTATCATCATGATTTATTGTGTCACAAAAGTTTTTTTTTTTCTGTTGTGGGTAATGGTCACATTAGTAAAAAGGGAAGGAGAGCAGGCACCCTTGCCCAGGAACCTAAGTCTGCCACTGATTACAAAAGCTAAAGGTGGTAAGATGGCAGGTACAGCTGTGTTACTCTGTAGGTTTTTTTTCAGTATGCAAGACCATGTTGAAGACCCACTACTGTGGCATAGCAGGATAAAGACCTAACTATAGCTCAAGTGACCTGAAATCGATTAGTGGCTTGAGCATCTGAGGTGTGCCTATACCAGGTCGGGGGTGTTTATCTAGGCACCCCCCTGAAGGGAGGCATAATACATAGAGGGAGTAGAAAATGCAAATTTAGGTGAGTGAAGGTAAGTGAAGGGTAGGGAAAATAAGGGTAGTTCATGAAAAAAAATCCTTCAGAAGAAGTCGTTGCTGGCATGACCCCAAAACACACACTTAAGATCCATACCAGCCCCTGCCCTAAGTCAGCGAAAGTCCAGGTGTGGAAGGAGGAACTGTTAAACCTGGAGATGGATTGGCACACTGGGATAGCCAGAAACTATGAAGCAGAATGGTGAGAAAAAGACTATGATGAAGAAGGAATTTATTTAAATTGCTGAAGATAATATTATGTATAGGGAATTCAGATTTATTTTAAATCCAGTATCTTTGTTATGTTGGAAGGGAAATGAAGAACCCTCTCTTTTAAACACAGACAAGAAGTTGAACTTGAAAACAATAATGATATTTCTCTCCCTATGGCAGTAGTAGAAAATTAAATATGTAGGTGAAATAAAATAATATATTTGATTCTTAAGAGTACTGTGAGATATATTTGAGAAAAGAAGAGGGACCATTCTAGAAGGTTTATGATTTCTTTTGACTAAAAAGAAACTTCTGGCAATGCAATTTATTATTTTTTGTGAAAATAGTTTTCTGAGCTGGGCTCTGAGGTAAATTAGTAAGACTATAAAGATGTCAAATGAGGGACTGGTTGAAGGGTTTTAAAGACCTGTTTTTGGACTGTTTATGGAATGAAACTACACTGTGCCCTCTTTATGTCTAACACATTATTTATTTAAATATACTGATGATGAACTAAAGGGCTTTCAAATTAAAGGAAGAGGTTATATGAATTCAAAGATAATTTTTTAAGTGGATGATATTTTGTAGTAGTTTAGATATTAGTAACTTTAAAAGAAAAGGTAACATTACAAAAAAACAAGGAAAACATATTTGTATGCATGGAGTGATCAAATGCTGCAAATATAGGACAATTAGGATTTCTGCTTATTTCAGCATGCCAATTGTTTTAACTGCTTTCATGTAATCTGGTAATGTGGTTAAAGTTGTTAGGTATCTATGTCACTTATGTGCACAACACAATACAGTCCATTATAGTTGGTAAAATGAAAAAAAATACAATTGCACCAGATGAAAGTTTAGTCTTTTCTGAATAATCTCCGTTTTCCTTCCAAAGGTTTGTAAGATTTTTTAAACATGACCTTTGATAATGCTAATGTAAAATGTTAAAATAGTGGCATTTATTGGCTTTGCTTTAAGTACTGTGACACTATAAGCTGATTACCAAACTACAAAAAGACAACAAGGATGTTATTGCTTATTTACAATGTTCTGCCTCTAGTCTATATTTCTGTGACTATGAATTTAGAAACCAATATATTAAATTATGATTTGTGATTATTTAAGATATTTTTCCGTGCCCTGCAAAGAGATCACACTATTATTGATGGGGCTTAGAATTTAAGGGTGTAGTTCTAAACCCAGCAGATTTTTTTTATGTACTGTAGTTATAGTAAAAAAGGAAAGGGTCAGGGGTGCAGTTTTAATTTCTACTGAATAGTGGGAGCAGTGAATTCAATAGCAAAATGATTATAAAGAGGGTTAAAGAAAAATGCAAGATAAAGTTATGCATGGGAAAAATGAAGGCATGGAAAACACCCTTCTAATTGAATATACCAACTCCAAGATCAAGCAGTACTGGAGAAAAGGGATGTGTCAGTGCTCCCACATATATGTATATATATATATATATATATATATATATATATATATATATATATATATATATATATATATGGGTCTAGGACTATTCACTGAAAGCACATCTCACTGAAAGTCAAATGACTGTGCACAAATCACTGAAAGCTCAATTCACTGAAAACACAATTCAGTAAAACACGTTTCACTGAAAGTTATATATGGCCTTTTCCCCACTGTTGTGTAACCCTGGAGTTAGTATATAATAGTAAGGGGGTGGGGGGCCACCGCCCCCCCACATCGGGGGTGTGGGGAGCGTAGACCCCCACATAGTTTGAATATATATTAAGTTCAAAAAAGAGTAATTTATTGGAATTGCAAATATCCATGTATATAGTTCAAAATATTTAAAATAGGTGGGGGGCTATGCATCCCACACCCCACGATGTGGGAGCAGTGCCCCCACACCCCCCCTTACTATATATACTAACTCCAGGGTTACACAACAGTGGGAAAAAGGTCATATATAACTTTCAGTGAAATGTGTTTCACTGAATTGCGTTTTCAGTGAATTGAGCTTTCAGTGAATTAAACACAGTCAAATGTATTTCAGTGAAATGTGCTTTCAGCGAATAGTCCTAGACCCATATATATATATATATATATATATATATATATATATGTATATACATATATATATATATATATATATATATATATATATATATACATATATATATATATATATATATGTTACATTCCACAGTGGTGCAGCAGTAGCATTGTTGCTCATAGCAAGAGGTTCTCCTGTTCGATTCTCTGCTTGGGTTGGGAGTGCCTTCTGTGTGGAGTCTGCATGTCCTCCCCGTGGTTGAGTGGGCATTCGTAAGACATGCATTGAATGGGCATGCCTTCGTTGAAGGTTGGGCATCAGGCTGGCAACTCGACACCATAAAAACCAACTGCCAATCATTAGCGGACCGGAGTTCCGCTGTGACGACCCCTAACCGGGAAAAGCCGAAAGACAAACAACAATATATATATATATATATATATATATATATATATATATATATATATATATATATATATATATATATGGGTCTACTATGTTAGACCGACAGTCCACAACACTGACACCCACAACACCGACACCACAAGAACGAAACTGCAAAAACACGAAAGCTCACATGCCCGACAAACCACAATACCGACAGTTAACAAAACAAAACGCTCGCTGTTCCACACAACACACACACAACACAAGCACACCAACAGCCTAAAAACCTACACTACACCTTACACACAACTATCTATGTACTAACCTTAACCCAAACCCTAACCCTAAGGTCCGTCACTATCGCATACTTACCTTACCCGCACCCTAACCCTAACTTACTTAATCCACCCCTAACCCTCAAGTCCCTCACTATCGCACACTTACCTAGTCACGCTCACACGTTTCCCATGTCGGTGTTTTCTCTGTCGGGATTCTGAGTTGTCGGTTATCTGCTCCGTTGGTCTTCTGGTGTTGGTGATGTCAGTGTCGATCTTCTGAGCTTTCGTTCTAACGTAGGGAACCCATATATATATTTATATATATATATATATATATATATAGATATAGATATCTATCTCTCTCTCTCTGTTTATATATATATATATATATATATATATATATATATATATACACATATATATATATATATATATATATATATATATGTATATATATATATATATATATAGAGAGAGAGAGAGAGATATGCATGCATGTATGTGTGTATATATATATATATATATATATATATATATATATATATATATAAACATGTTTTGCAGGATATGCAAAATGCTTTTATTATGATTTCAACTTAATTGCATATCTATTGTTTTAAGAAATGCATTATTTGTTATTTCATGTATAAATATCAATTACATTAGAGTCTCATATATGGCATGGATCCTAGTAACATATCTCGACATAACCCTCACTACATTGCTGAAATGATACCTCATAATTACCCATCCTCATCATAAGAAAATGTCAAAACGTACATGAAAGCTACAATAGAAAGCAGTCCCTGAGACAGCCTGCTCATCTGAATCTACAGAAACTATATTAAACCCTACTCATATTATAACTTATACAATTACCACATCCCACCAAACTAAACTCAAAACAACTATGTGAACTGAAATGCAAAGGTGTGTATACATTGCATTAAGTATCCTCTACTGCAGGACTAGGAAAATAAACTTGTGATGAGAGGTAAAAATACTTGTTATAGTAAGTGCATGTCCTGGTTCATAGGCACTTAGGTTGCAATATTAATGTTGCAGCCTACTGGCCTTTAAGATGCTTAATTTGACATTATTCTGTGTGAGTATTTCATAGCAGTTATTTATATGTTTAATCTACTTTGAAAGATTCTGCTGGTCTGGTTGTTAGTGCAGAAGATTAAGTTTATGACCTGTAAACAAGCTTTTTCCAGTGGTACAGGGTTTGATACCCTTAACCACCATTTAATTAACCAGGTAAGTGCTCCCAGTTATGAGCCTAAAAAAGGTCCATGTGGATCATTGCATTACCTTATTAATAAACAAATACACAAATTAACAAGCAAATAAATTAAAGAAATACATGAATAAATAAATAAAGTGAGTTAGTAAATTATTTTAACCTTTCTTGTAGGTTTATTCCAAAGTCACGACATTCATTGTGCAATATGACTCTACTTTTTTAGTATAATTGTTAGTTTTAATGAGGTTACCAGGCCTAGTGTTAAATGTAACACACAGACTTTCAAAGAAAACAAGGTCCACTAATGCCTTGAAAACATCACAGTTACAACTCCTTAGGCCTCTATATGGCACTGCAACCAGTGACAGCAATTCAAGTCTCTGCAAGCTTTTTTATTTGCAATCCCAAAGATTTTCTTTGTTAATCTTTGGACATTATCTGATTGATTTACATCATTAGTGTTAAATCTTTAAAACACAATGCTATATTGTATAAAGGGATGAATTAGTGAGATGTACAGAATGAATAACATCCTTGGTTTGACCAGATATAGGTTTGAGCATCATATAAAAACTTTATAAACATTTTGGTACATGATGGCCAGAGTTGCTGTATGAAGTTTATCATCCTCTAACATCTTTAGGTCTCTAAAAAAGTAAGTCTATTTTATAATCAATTGCTCTTTCTTTCTTCCCAAATTTCAGTATGCAGTATTTCTTAATACTAAAAGAAAGGATAAAATCATCATATGAAGAGTCTATCTAAATGTTATCATAGAACTCTGACATCTGTGGATGACATAGCTGAATTACCAGGTCCAGAATCATTAGCTTTTTACCTAGTTACCAATCACCTGATAAGATTTAATAACCCAGAGTTACATCCCAACCTTAAGACCAGAAGAAAAGATTCCAAATAGTAGTCTATTGATCAAAAACCTAAATTAGATATTTACAGATGCACTGTACAGTTAAGGGTCATTTTATTGTCCCTTTGGAAGCCCTGTTATACCATTAGAATCATATTTGTGGAATATAAAGTGTCTGACATTATTCAGTACACTCACAAAAACAGTCTATTGACTGCATATAGCTCAAAACATTTACCTAGGGATTTAATGAATCCATGTAGGAATAGTGGAAGACCTACACGAAAGGTGCCATGGCTGTGCATGCAGATCGCCCTCGGCAGCGCAGCTCACATATTAATGAAGGCGCATTACTAAGGGAGAGCCATGTAATACGGTTAGTGAATCAGTGTAGAGAGTATGCTACTGTGTCCAGAGATGAGTAACATACTCTCTGCACTGTCAAAATGCTGGATATCAATGTATGCATATGTAATAAAAGTTTTTTTTAATTTTAATTTTTTTTGTGTGTATTTGTGTGGTGCGGCACAGCACGCAGCAATGGACATGTCCCAGACATCTAAAAAATAGAAACTGGGTGCATTTAATTATTTAGGAAAGGTAATGTTTAAGCATAGCTTAGTGGGTTTGTGTGGCACGGTGCTTAGCAGTGCTTAAATGTAGTAGAGCGATATATGTAAAAGTATAACAGCATTTCACATCGCCATGTAGCCGAATGTTTAGAGTGGCTGCCTTATATGCAGTAGGCGCAGGGTTTGAATACACACACTGTTTTTTTTTGTAAATACACAGTATGAGACATCTTTCAAATCCCGATTAATTTGTTTTGATTGCACAGACAGGTTATTAAATTTAGATTGCAAATACACATGTATGAAAAGTACTATTAAACCTTGATTGAATTTTGTATGAATAGACAGACAGGGTATGAAGCATTTATGTTTCAAATACACACTTATGAGAAGTATGGGTAAACCCTTGATGGAATAATGCATGTATGCACAGACGTGTTACTAAACATTGTAGTTTGCAATTACACAATTTTAAAATGTATTATGAAATCCTGCTTTGCTGCACTTAGCTAAGCTCTGCTAAGCACAGCTAAGCCTTGCCAAGCACTGCTTAAACAAGGACTGTTATTGCTGTGTTTAGCTGGTTTGTCCATTGCTAAGCAGTGCAAAGCACTGTTAAGCAATACTCATTTAAGCAGTGGTCAGCTCAGCTAGGATGGTTTGCGCACCACTAAGCATTAAGCATTGCCAGTTTAAGCATTGCTTGGCTGAGCTTAGCAGGTTTGTGCTGTGCTAAGCGAAGCGCCACATTTTTTAAAAATGGCCCAATGGTGGCAAAGGGTGGAAAAACAGGCTTAACAGATGGGAATACAGCCATAACCTGTTGGAGTTTGATCTTGGCAGAGACTATGACAGGAGTTGGACAGGGTGCATGCTTCCAGTTACAATGGTGGGGCATTCTGGAATCCAGGGTCATGGTTGGACTCCTTGTAAAATGCCATGACATCTGGCTGGTGCAGGGCCAGTATCAGGGGTCAGAATATAAATTGGAGGCTTGTGACTGGATGGCACATGATATTACCAGTGCAACTGTTATCCCCCACACTGGCGAGCAAGTGCATCATCATTATGATGATCTGTAGCATTATAAGTGGGAGCTGTTGGTCACCTGGGTCCAAATGCTAGAGATAGGAATGTCTTACCAGTTTGTACGTATTGTTATCATTGTTTTACCAAATTCTACTCTGAATGTGTGATAGACAGGTATGCATAATGGTGTGTTTCTATCCCCACAGTTGCAGAGGAGAGAGCTCACAACCTGGAGGCCCATGCAAGGTACCTGGCCATGTTGTGCTGTGAGTGTGGTGAGTGCAGATGTATCTTGCAATTTGTAATCATATAAACATGAAGAGTAAATTAGTAACTGCCACTAGGTATATTCAGTTTTGATTGTCCTGCAATGAATGTGGTCATAGAACCAAACTCAAGATGGAAAGAAACTGGGTGAAACAACCACAAATTACTAATAATCCACACAAAACACCCAGTCCAGTACACTGGTCCCAATAAAGGCAAGGAAGTTACTCCGATCTTAGTAAAAAGTAAAAAGCTTTATAATACAAAAAAGTAATCTGCATTAAGCGCTTTCATTCCACACAGGGAACTTCATCAGAATGCTTGTAAAACAAATAACTGCCATTAATATAATACCAACAATTAAATAGTACAACACACCCATTGGTTCCTGAACTAATTCAATTAACTAAAAGAATTCCAGTTAGGTACATTCAACTTGCTCGCCCAAAAAACCTTGTGTGAAAGGATAAAATATAAAAATGTATATGAAATATAAAAAATGTATGCATTCTACTACATAGTATAATATAACTTAATGTATAAATACAACTCAATAATAACAATATAACAGTGTTGGGATCTGAAATCATCCCTTGATTATACAACTCTTCTCTTGAGGGCAGATACTATGGAGTAATGTTCATTTAAACCTGCGGGGGAGCAAGGCCTCCAGTCTCAACTGCCACATAAGCTCACTATACTCTACGTTATTTTTCCAGTCACCACCTTTGTCGAATTTTTTAACCTTTTCCAAAACCCAAAACTTAAAACAGAATTCAGAACATACAAGGGAATGCTTGTATAGAGCATTAGTCTCCTTCCCTTTACTAATGTCGTAGTTATGTTCATAAATTCTTTGTTTAAGTTTTCTTTCTGTTTTTCCTACATAGTATGCAAAACAGGCTGTACAGAAAGCCAGATATAAAACCCTTCTAGTATAACATGTATAATAATATCTAGCTTTTAAGTTTTCAAAAATACTCCAATGGTTTAATTCATCAGTATTGGCTATATAGGGGCACTGAAGGCACATACCATACTTAAACGTGCCAACCCTATTACCACTCCCATTCCTGATGTAATTCCTTTCAAAATAAGTTTTCAATTTTCCTGAGAAAAATCTCCAAATTATTGGGCAAACTGGAAAATATATCCCAGTATCCCTGAACAATCTTCTTTACTTCCTGGGTGCCCCTGTGGTAATTGGTTACAAAATAAGATTCACGGTGTTGACCTAACTGAAGATTGTTTTCACCCTGGGTTCCCAATGCCAGGGACTGACTTGATCCATTATCAATCAACTGTCTGTTGCCCGCACCTTCCTTATTAACCAAAAGGGGTAAATATCTTGAACCCCAACCGTGTAGAATGTCATTCGTAGTGGACATAACCAAATCCCTGGGATAAACCCTAGGCAAAAAGTGTTCCCCTATATAAAATAATTCTTTAAATCTTCCTTGAAGGAGGTCAAGTGGGCTGCCCTTACCATCTGCTCTTTGATAATATTTCTCTTTTGCAAGGAAGGATGCTTGCTTTTAAAATGTAAGTAGGAGTTAGAAAAATGTTCTTTTGTATACAAAGTAGAAATAAAACTCCTATTAAGCATATCTTTTTTTAATGTTAACATCCAAAAAATGCATCTTGGTATGTCCAATATTAAAACTAAATAACAAAATATTGTTGGTATTATTAATATAATCAATAAATGAATCAATTCCATTCATAGGGGCTTTCCATACAATAAATATATCGTCCAAGTATCGGAAATAGGCTCTTATATTTTCTTAATAGGGAGAAGAAAAAACAAAATGTTGTTCCCAGTAAAGTAATACTATACTGGTGAAAACTGGGGCACAGGATGTGCCCATAGCCACCCCATCAATCTGTTTATAATATTCAACCTGAAAAAAACAAAAAATGTTTTTTAAGAACCAACTCAATGCTTTCCAAGACCATTCTGAAGTTCTGTGGAGATACAAATCCTAGTTCTGCCAAAGCTTCTTCAAACTCGAGTGGAGCTTGACTTGTGGATGTGCAGCAGTCACATCAATCTGGGGTCCGTTGATCACCTTGTATCCTAGACAGAGGTCACCTCTGAGGAGTCTGTATGAAACTGAGTAGAAGAATATGAGTTTTAGCCTATTTGTGTATGGTAGATATTTGTTCCCTGGATTCTCCTGGTGAGGAACCTCTGGGGTCTCTCCAGCTGCTGCATGTGCTCTGCGAGGTACATGCCAAAAGGGGCATTGTATTCAATAATGGGCCTTATAAAGGAAGAATACATGGATGCTATGACCTCTTTGTCCCTGGGTGAGATACCCTTACTTATGAGGTGGCCCATATAGAAGGCTTTCTGTACAATGGAAGCAATATGGTGGTCAAACATCAGGTTGCTATCAACCTGTGTGCACAAATCCCTCACGACTGATTGCGTGCTTAGGACATTGTTATTAATGTGATAATTTGTGGGGATGTCACTCTCCCCAAAGTGGATGATGATGCATTTTGTGGTATTCAACTTGAGGCCATGTCTGTGGCACCAGTCATTTGTCTGAGTGAGATCCTCTTGAAGGATGTCCACATCACTAGGGGATTTGGTGACAGCACCCAGCATGCAGTCATCTGCAAACATGGTTAGCTATAGCTCACTGGTTTTGCCCAGCACCTCAAAAAAGTATATCCCAAATAACAGAGACCCCAAGACAAAACCCTGGGGTACACAGCTTCTTACGGGACTACTGCTTGAGGTGGCTTCCCCTATTTTGACTAGGTGGGTTCTATCTGTACTCAAGTTTACTACCCATCCAGTAACATACAGATTGATGCCTAGTTGAGAAAGTTTTCTATTATGGCTGAGTGGGGAATAGTGTCAAAGGCTTTGATCAGGTCAAGGTAGATGGTGTGCACTGTCTTCCCCTTGTCCATGGCTTTGGTGACAATCTCAAAAATGTCAACCGGATTTAACAGACATAACCTCCCCTTGACAAAGCCAAACTATGTGGGATTGAGTGTTTGGAGGTTGTCCTTGTTAATAAGGTCCATGCTAATCAGTTCTATGGCCTTGCAGATAAGGCTAGTTAGGCTGATGGGTCTATAATTTCCCAGATTGGTGGAAGCTCAAACTTTCTGCAAATGGATGACAGTGGTTGTCCTCCAATCAGCTGGGACAAAGCCAGTACTCAGGCTTTGGTTGAATATGGTGCCTAATGCTGCCACAAGTACATTCCTGAGTTCATGTAGGATGCAGCCTGGGATGTTATCAGGTCCCATGAAGGCTGTATATTTTGCCTTTGAGAGAGCAGTGATGACCTGTCCCCTACATATAAGGGGAAGGGGGCAGGTACTGGGGATATCCTGATCTACTGATGGGGGGACAGAGGTGTGAAGTTCTCACTGAATCTGTCAGTCAGCAGATTTGCTATATCTACGGCGTTTGAATACGTGGCTTCCATCACCACCACCTCTGAACCGATCTGGGTGCTTCCTTTGAGGTTGCGGACATATGTGAAGAAGGACTTATGATTGTCTGTAGCTGATGTTGCCATTTTGGAATTGAAGTTTCTTTGGAGGATTTCAGTAGTGCTTTTATTTGCTTGTTCAGGCTAAGGGGACATTGCTTCCAAGTGGCCACCTGCTCCTTCTTGGTATTGGACAGCAATTTTTTTTGTCTTGTTATAGAGTTTATTTATTGCAGATGTCCACCAGACAGGTTTACTTATCCTTGCAGAGGATGATGTAGTCCTGTCAGGAATTCCTAATTCCATGCATTTATATACATGCTCGCATAGTGCTTTGGTGCAGTTTTGCATATTGGTGTCAGTTCTTACAGAGGGGGAGGAGGCTGTGAAGCTGTTTATACCATCCCTCAGGAGGCTGTAATCAACTTTGGAGATATGTTTATGTCTTACCCTAGCTAGATGAGTATTGTGGGATATGGTGACTTTGAAAGTGACCACTTTATGGTTGGATCTTACCAGGGAGGATGATACTGTAGGGGTGCTGCAGTGGTTACTCATTTTGATTAATACCATGTCCAAGATATTTTTACCTCTTGTGGAGATATCATCTAACTGTTCAATGGTGTTTGCATGGACAACATCAATGAATCTCTTGGCATTTGTGTTCTGGAATGAGTAGTTCTTCCAATCTATGTTTGGATTGTTAAAGTCATCCAGGATCAGGGTAAAGGGTTGAATTCTGATAGAGTGGAACAGGTCCATATAGGTGGAATGGGCATTTTGAGTCAGGCTTGGGAACCGGTAGCTGGCTATGATTTGAATAGGGGCCGTGTCAATGGTTAACTGCACCTTGACTGTCTCCTGTGAGCCATACTGTCTGACCAGCCTGGAGGTGTGTATGTCTTTGATATATATTGAAACTCCACCTCCTTTGTCTTTACTGCCCACATTTTTGGAGTCTGAATGTATGATAGGATGGGTAACCAGGTAAGACAGGGGTCCTCTCCACAGCTGTGAAGCAGGCTTCTGTGACTGCACAGATGTCAGCATTTTCCAGGGTTAAGAATGCTTGCAATGAGTGCAGTTTCATGTTTAGACTCCTAGCATTTAACAGCATGACCTTTAGGTTGTCTTTTGTTGATATTTTTATGTTGGTGGTTTTAACCTCATAAGGTTTCCTAAAACTGACACTATGGAGGAGACATGAACCTTTGCCAGATGCCTAAAGCCCAGGTGAGACAGATGCAGGTCATCTCTGGCAAAACATTGTGGTCTGTCGATCATATCTTCCCAGGCTGGATCCCCCTGGAATAGCACAAGAAACTAACCCAATTGTTAAAGTTAACATTTCCTGTTTGTAATGAGGCATCATACTGGGTGACAGCAGAATGCTGCTTAAGGCTAGGGACATCCATGTCTGGGACACATAATCAGTGAGCTCAATCATGTCTCTCTTCATATAGTCCAGGGAAGTATGTCTCAAGTCATTCACACCAACATGGACTATGACAGAGTCATAACAGTACCTGTTGTTGAGAGACATCAGTGTGTATGTGATTTGGCAGATTCTGGCACCTGACAGACAACTAACTGTGACTTTCTTCTTATCCATCCTGGTGAGAGGCACATCTGTGTGTCTCACAATGGAGTCACCTATGACTAATATGTTAAGTTTATGGTGAACCCTTAGTGGCTGTAAGACACAGGTATGTGGACTATGCATGGTATGTGGTGTGGACGGCTGTGGGGATTGCACGTCTTTTTGCCTCGGAGGTCTCTTTTGTTTGGGTATGTTTATGTTGAGGACCTCCGCATATGTGGGTGTGTATTGTGTAGGTGTGGGTGGTGTTTGAGGTGTACTGATTGTGTTGACAGCATTTTCAGTGGCAGATATACTGGCTCGAGAGGCAGAGAGCATGGACTCTAGGTTCCTAATGTACTTGCATCTCTCACAAATTGTGTTCCTAGGTGGTGGTAGTAGATGGTTGTCCATGTACATGAGGCAGTTGCTACACTGTGTCAGGATGCCCATATCAACCAGACTAGCAGGAGAGACTGTAGGACATTGTCCATCCATATTTTTCAGAATCTGAGGGAGGAAGCCCAGGAAGGCTTAAGGGGTGGGCCTAAAGCCCGAGTGCTTAAACCAAAAGTAAGAGGCTTACAATAACACTAACAACTTAGACAGGCTATAAACAAGCAGTAAAAAATGCAACAGAAAGGATGCAGTTGAATCCTTTAGAGTACAAGCAGCAAGTAGCAGGAAAAAGCAAGATGAACGGGAAAACACAAGATGTATTGACACTATGTTGCTGATAGTCACATACATACTGTGCTGATAGATGGTGGGGTATCATGTGGTAGTTAGAGGAGGATAGTGCTGGCCAATGTGGATGTGCAGGGTGAGTAGATAGTGGAGGGCAATGTATGTGTTCCTGTGATGTGTTCCCCTCTTCTCGTCTTTCAGAAACCATGTACAGACAGAGGCACCCACCTTTTACTGCTGCCAAAAATGACATGATCCCGGATGGCCTCAGACTGCATCCTGCTTTCCAGGAGTCACCCAAATCAGGAGCAACATGCTGCACTGTGGGCTGACCTCATTGCACCAGTAAACCAAGTAGGGCTACAGGAAAGAAGCTATGAGCAGAACCAACACTGGGCGACCGATATGACAAATGCTGCATGGCAAATGGCCACTGCTGTGGCCAGGGACCATGCTGACACCAGTGGAGGTCCTGCAGCAGAACAACCACTCTCAACCACAGAGGAGTTCCTAACAAATCTGGGATCAACCACCAGCTCCCAAGCATCCATCACCCCATACGTCATGAAGGTAGGTGACACCGCTTCCACAGCAGAGGAGCCTAGAGGTAAGCCTCCTGTGTTCATCACTGTAATACTGTAGCAGTCATTGTGACAGCCTCTGCATGCCAGTACATTGATGTCAGGTCAATCTGCATGTGGGGGAGGGGGTGTTTGTATTGCACACTTGTGCACTCATACTCAGAATGTCAGCAATGTGGGCAGTATCAGAGTTCCTAATGTAAATGCTGATATGCACAAATATTATCCTGTAACAATGCCACATTTGTGTTTGCTGACAATACCTCTCCCTCACATTTCCATAGGTACATCTGGTGTGGCCAGACTCCAACATCCTGTAGCCAGTGAGTGTGAAACTGTTTAGGTATGGCTCACATATACCCTAAGAATATTAAGGGCTGCCAGTTTGCTGTAGACAGAACTGTTATGCTTAGCCAGAGTACAATACTTGTATGTTCAGTTTTGGAAGGGTTCACTGCAGTGCACTAAATCAGTAATCACAGTAGTGTATTTGCAGGAGCTGTAACATATTTGCACTTATTTTTGTGAAGGTCTATGCAGTCTGCTATACAGGGAGCAATAGTATGGTGAAGACGAGTGCACTATGTTTTAGGTGTAGGTCTGTCACATACACTGACATATCACTTATTTCACAGGTGTATAGTAATGGCAACATTAACTGGACATGGCTGCAGTGCATGTTATTAGGGGCCTGTCTTGTCTGTGTATGTCATTGTCTGCTTGTGTGTTGTGCATGGGATCAGAAATAAGATGTAGTATGTATAATGCAGTTGTGGTACCTCACCTGTATGTGTGTATGTGTGTATGTGTGTATGTGTGTGGATCAGCAAACATAATAGTGCAGGTATTAATGTAGGTATCAAAACAAAAATGGCCAGAACTAAGGTGTATATGGTAAAAACACTCACAACAATACCATATAAATAGGTAATTTATAATTTATTCCTCCATACCGGTTTCTGCATAACCGCCTTCATCAGTGGCCATTTTTGTTTTGATCTGAATTTGGTTTGGCCCTGCATTTGCCATACATACAGAGCTCTCCTACTTCAGCATTAATGTAGGTATGTTGTCTTACTCCTCGCAGGTGACCATGGGAGTTGAAGTTTGTCCCCCTCACAATCTGATGTCAGTGTCTTATCGGGCTCTGATGATGATGGTGGCCATAGTGAGGCACAGTTGAGGTTGTTGGGGGCTGAATCTGCCCCATGGGGTTGACATCCCACTTCCTCCCCAAAAATGTCCCTGCACACAGTCAGTATGCCCAGGCATACCCAGTACCCTCTAGCCACAAGGTATTGGACAGTTAAAGTTTGCCCGTATTGAACAGGAGAGTGTGGCAACTATGGCATCAGTGACTGTAGACACTAGCCATAGCCAGACAGCTGGCGAGGTCCCACACAGGCAGATTGACAGGGGTGCTCAAAAGAGGACTGCTGCCCCTCCACCACTTGTCACAGGTGTCACATCATGAGTCACTCAAAGCATGTTTTGGTCCATCATGGAGGCACAGGCATGTTCTGAATGCAACAGCAGAGAGATGCTCAGAATCATGGATGCATCACTGTCTGGCATCCGTGACTCCATCCATAACATTCGTGATGCCATGCATCTCTTCACTGATGTAGTGGAAAGATGGTGGGGTGAGATATTGTCAGTCTTTCATCGCACGTTGTCTCTGCTAGAACATGTGGTGGGAGTAGGGTGTTGGACACATGGCCATAGGTCAGCAGCAACAACATCAGCTGAGAGTCCACATGGTGGAGCACACTCATGCTCCTGTAGTGGCAGTACCTCCAGCACTACAGAAGGGAGGGTGCTGTCCACTCCACAATGTGGCAGGCCATGGCCACATTGTCCTGGGTGGTCCCATGAGGGACACGGGCCCAGCAGACACCAGTTACCATCAGCAACTAGTACCACATCTGACCCTTGGCATGCTGATGCCAGTGGCACTCCTGGCAGAGCCAGTTCCTGTGTTTGTGGCCAGAAACAGTCAACTGTCCGGTCTGCCATGTACAGCCCACTGCTGTCCAACATACCCATGTGTAGGACTAGCACACGGCTTGACTGTGTACATGCACATACTCATACATCAATGTCATATGCAGGTCACCAGCAGACACACATGGCACCTCTCCATGGCCCAGCTGACTATCACCCCTTCCTGACCCCCACACATGATGTCAACTGTTTGGCACAGCCTAGGTCTCTGGTACCCCCTTACACTCTGTGCATATGATGATACCTGTGCCACATTCCTGCCATCCATAACATCAATGCAGGGACATGCAAATACATGTCTGATGCACAGGGTGACTATAGTATATTACATGACATTGTTTACTGTAGTTCTTTTATGTCATGACAGGTGTTGTCTGCTGGAATGTGTCATGATTACACATTAATGTATTTGTTTCTTTGTTGCATGATGTAAGATTGGTGGAGGTGTTGCAGACTGACAGATGTCTCTCAGACTTTGCATGTTTATGTTGCAGGGGTCTGAGTGACTACGCTGTGGAGACTTGGTGGCAATACAGCAGCTTAGGATGGCATGATAGCAAAGCAGAAATATGATATCAGCAAGGTAAGGCTTTATATGTGGATGGTTACCTAGGTGCATCTGTGCACAGCAGTATGTCAGGGGCAATGGGGGAAATCAGCGTAATCCTGGATGCATACCCCATGACAAGGAATGCCACCCTTGATATGTGTCACCTGAGTGTTGTGTACCTACAAATGTAGGTGGTGGCAGATAGCATTTATGCCTAGGTAGATGTTGGATATTTAGGGGCAGCAGGTAATCACAAGGCCTTAAAATGTTTAACCATTGCACACACAGGCAAAGGGGGAATATTCGCATACACACACACACACACACACACACAC